>NC_069501.1:639201491-639501491 GCF_027579735.1 Bombina bombina | reverse complement strand
CAGCGGGACACAAAGATCAGCGAAGTCAGGAACTAGCCAGGGATCAGGAACCAGAAGGAACATCAAACAAGCCAGGTTATGCACAGAAACTTACAGAGAGATAGGAGACAATGCAAGGGCAATGGTAAACAGGCTGAGGCAGTAAAATAGGGAGTGATGACATCATCATTCTTGGACTGCAACCTGTCTATCTCTGATGATGTTCTCCAGTTTGGCCATAAGAAGGAGCCTAGGAGTAGTGAGCAGCTTAATACACTCTGCTACAGACAAGGAGAAAAGACAGGTAAGTCTAAAATTGCAGCCAAGATAAAAAGCAGCAAGTAACTATTGAAGTCCGGGTGAAACCCTGACACTTTCTAATTTAGTTCTATTATCTCATTTGCTTCCTTCATGTTATATCCTTTGCTGAAAAGCATATCTAGCATATATATGTAGTAGCTGGTGATTGGTAGCTGCACCTAGATGCCTTTGGCGATTGGCTCACCTATGTGCATTGCTATTTCTTCAACAAAGAATATGTAAAAAATGAAGCAAATTAGATAATACAGGGAGTGCAGAATTATTAGGCAAGTTGTATTTTTGAGGATTAATTTTATTATTGAACAACAACCATGTTCTCAATGAACCCAAAAAACTCATTAATATCAAGGCTGAATAGTTTTGGAAGTAGTTTTTAGTTTGTTTTTAGTTATAGCTATTTTAGGGGGATATCTGTGTGTGCAGGTGACTATTACTGTTCATAATTATTAGGCAACTTAACAAAAAACAAATATATACCCATTTCAATTATTTATTTTTACCAGTGAAACCAATATAACATCTCAACATTCACAAAGATACATTTCTGACATTCAAAAACAAAACAAAAACAAATCAGTGACCAATATAGCCACCTTTCTTTGCAAGGACACTCAAAAGCCTGCCATCCATGGATTCTGTCAGTGTTTTGATCTGTTCACCATCAACATTGCGTGCAGCAGCAACCACAGCCTCCCAGACACTGTTCAGAGAGGTGTACTCTTTTCCCTCCTTGTAAATCTCACATTTGATGATGGACCACAGGTTCTCAATGGGGTTCAGATCAGGTGAACAAGGAGGCCATGTCATTAGATTTTCTTCCTTTATACCCTTTCTTGCCAGCCACGCTGTGGAGTACTTGGACGCGTGTGATGGAGCATTGTCCTGCATGAAAATCATGTTTTTCTTGAAGGATGCAGACTTCTTCCTGTACCACTGCTTGAAGAAGGTGTCTTCCAGAAACTGGCAGTAGGACTGGGAATTGAGCTTGACTCCATCCTCAACCCGAAAAGGCCCCACAAGCTCATCTTTGATGATACCAGCCCAAACCAGTACTCCACCTCCACCTTGCTCATGTCTGAGTCGGACTGGAGCTCTCTGCCCTTTACCAATCCAGCCACGGGCCCATCCATCTGGCCCATCAAGACTCACTCTCATTTCATCAGTCCATAAAACCTTAGAAAAATCAGTCTTGAGATATTTCTTGGCCCAGTCTTGACGTTTCAGCTTGTGTGTCTTGTTCAGTGGTGGTCGTCTTTCAGCCTTTCTTACCTTGGCCATGTCTCTGAGTATTGCACACCTTGTGCTTTTGGGCACTCCAGTGATGTTGCAGCTCTGAAATATGGCCAAACTGGTGGCAAGTGGCATCTTGGCAGCTGCACGCTTGACTTTTCTCAGTTCATGGGCAGTTATTTTGCGCCTTGGTTTTTCCACACGCTTCTTGCGACCCTGTTGACTATTTTGAATGAAACGCTTGATTGTTCGATGATCACACTTCAGAAGCTTTGCAATTTTAAGAGTGCTGCATCCCTCTGCAAGATATCTCACTATTTTTGACTTTTCTGAGCCTGTCAAGTCCTTCTTTTGACCCATTTTGCCAAAGGAAAGGAAGTTGCCTAATAATTATGCACACCTGATATAGGGTGTTGATGTCATTAGACCACACCCCTTCTCATTACAGAGATGCACATCACCTAATATGCTTAATTGGTAGTAGGCTTTCGAGCCTATACAGCTTGGAGTAAGACAACATGCATAAAGAGGATGATGTGGTCAAAATACTAATTTGCCTAATAATTCTGCACTCCCTGTAGAAGTAAATAGAAATGTTGTTTAAAATTGTATTCTCTACCTGAATCATGATAGAAAAAAATGTGTTTAGTGTCCCTTTAAAGCCCTTTACAGTCCTTTTTTTTCTAACACCTGAGACCTCATATCTTAATGCAATATTTTTTTGTTAATTTTTATTACATAGTGTTATTATGAGTGTAACTGTACTTTTTAAATGCATTTTTGATGTGTTTGTGCAACTTTTTATTATAGTGTAACAGTTAACCAGAGTTCTGAGGTAGCAATATCCCGACGCATGTTAAATTAAATTGCGCTCAAGTGAATGTGTTAACTTTCAACCTGTAATATGTGTGCTACTTCCAACACATGCAAACACCTGCAATAAACCACTTTTCACTTGCGCATAACAGTTAGGGCGCCACTCGTAATCTAGCCCATAATTGGGGATATTTCCTTTAAGCTGCTAGTAGCAAGTCTAAATAATTCCTTAAAGGCACAGTCTACACCCAATTAAACATAAACCCATACCTTAGACTAACCAAAAAAGATCCACCTGCACTACATTGCATATTCTGTAGCTCGACCGGGACATGAGTAATCCTAAAAAGAACATTTGCCTAGACTTACAGTTTGGCGTTAGCCGTCAAAAGCAGTGTTAAGGGGTCCTAACGCTGCTTTTTAACACCCACTGGTATATAGAGTCAGGCAGGAAAGGGTCTACTGCTCACTTTCTTTCCGCGACTCCAGGCTACCGCAGATCCCCTTACGTCAATTGCGTATCCTATCTTTTCAATGGGATTTGCCTAACACTGGTATTTGGAGTCTTGGAAGAAGTGAGCGGTAGAGCCTCTACCGACAAGACTCCTACCTCCAAAAAAAGTCAGTAGTTAAGAGTTTTATGGGCTAACGCCGGAACATAAAGCTCTTAACTACAGTGCTACAAAGTACACTAACACCCATAAACTACCTATGTACCCCTAAACCGAGGCCCCCCCACATCGCAAACCTTCTAATAAATTTTTTAACCCCTAATCTGCCGACCGGACACCGCCGCCACCTACATTAGCTATGAACCCCTAATCTGCTGCCCCTAACATCGCCGACACCTATATTATATTTCTTAACCCCTAATCTGCCGACTGGACCTCGCCGCCACTATAATAAATGTATTAACCCCTAAACCACCGCACTCCCTCCTCGCAAACACAGTAATAAATTGTATTAACCCCTAATCTGCCCTCCCTAACATCGCCGCCACCTACCTACAATTATTAACCCCTAATCTCCCACCCGCAACATCGCCACTACTATAATAAAGTTATTAACCCCTAAACCTAAGTCTAACCCTAACCCTAACACCCCCCTAACATAAATATAATTTAAATAAAACAAAATAATATTCCTATAATTAAATAAATTAATCCTATTTAAAACTAAATACTTACCTAGAAAATAAACCCTAATATAGCTACAATATAACTAATAATCACATTGTAGCTATTTTAGGATTTATATTTATTTTACAGGCAACTTTGTATTTATTTTAACTAGGTACAATAGCTATTAAATAGTTAATAACTATTTAATAGCTACCTATGTTAAAATAAGTATTAAATTACCTGTAAAATAAATCCTAACCTAAGTTACAAATACACCTAACACTACACTATCATTAAACTAATTAAATAAATTAACTACAATTATCTAAACTAAAATACAATTAAATAAACTAAACTATATTACAAAAAACAAACAAACACTAAATTACAAAAAAAAACCAAAATATTACAAGAAGTTTAAACTAATTACACCTAATCTAAGCCCCCTAATAAAATAAAATGCTCTACCCTATTCTAAATTACAAAAGTAATCAGCTCTTTTACCAGCCCTTAAAAGGGCTTTTTGCGGGGCATTGCCCCAAAGTAATCAGCTCTTTTACCTGTAAAAAAAAAATTACAACCCCCCCAACATTAAAACCCACCACCCACATACCCCTACTCTAACCCACCCAAACCCCCCTTAAAAAAACCTAATGCTTACCCCCTGAAGATCTCCCTACCTTGAGTCGTCTGCACCCAACCGGGCCGAAATCTTCATCCAAGGTGCGCAGAGGAGGTCCTTCATCCAGTAGAAGTCTTCATCCAGGCGGCGTCTTCAATCTTCATCCATCCGGAGCGGAGCCATCATCCAAGGAGCCAACGCGGAGCCATCCTCTTCATCCGGAGTCTTCTAACACAATGACGGTACCTTTAATTGATGTCATCCAAGATGGCGTCCATTCAATTCCGATTGGCTGATAGGATTCTATCAGCCAATCGGAATTAAGGTAGGAAAAATCTGATTGGCTAATTCAATCAGCCAATCAGACTTGAAGTTCAATCCAATTGGCTGATCCAATCAGCCAATCGTATTGAGCTTGCATTCTACTGGCTGATTGGAACAGCCAATAGAATGCAAGCTCAATACGATTGGCTGATTGGATCAGCCAATCAGATTGAACTTCAATCTGATTGGCTGATTGAATCAGCCAATCAGATTTTTCCTACCTTAATTCCGATTGGCTGATAGAATCTAATTAGCCAATCGGAATTGAAGGGACTCCATCTTGGATAACGTCACTTAAAGGTACCGTCATTGTGTTAGAACATGCCGGATGAAGAGGATGGCTCTGCGTCGGCTCCTTGGAAGATGGCTCTGCTCCGGATGGATGAAGATTGAAGACACCGCCTGGATGAAGACTTCTACCGGATGAAGGACCTCCTCTGCGCACCTTGGATGAAGATTTTGGCCTGGTTGGGTGAAGACGACTCAAGAGTGAGGTGGTTTAGGGGTTAATACATTTATTATAGTGGCGGCGAGGTCCGGTCGGCAGATTAGGGGTTAATAAATGTAGGTAGGTGGCTGCGACGTTGGGGGGGACAGATTAGGGGTTAATAAATATAATATAGGTGTCGGCGATGTTAGGGGCAGTAGATTAGGGGTTCATAGCGATAATGCAGGTTGCGGCGGTGTCCGGAGCGGCAGATTAGGGGTTAATAATAAAATGCAGGTGTCAGCGATAGCGGGGGTGTCAGATTAGGGGTTAATAAGTGTAAGGTTAGGGGTGTTTAGACTCAGGGTTCATGTTAGGGTGTTAGGTGTAGACTTAGAGAGTGTTTCCCCATAAGAAACAATGGGGCTGTGCTAGGAGCTGAACGCTGCTTTTTTGCAGGTGTTAGTTTTTTTTTCAGCCAGCTCAGCCCCATTGTTTCCTATGGGGATATCGTGCACGAGTACGTTTTTCCAGCTTACCGCTACCGTAGGCAACGCTGGTATTGAGGGTTGAAGTAGAGCTAAATTATGCTCTACGCTCCCTTTTCTGAGCCTAACGCAGCCACTCAGACAACTCTAAATACCAGCGTTGTCTTAAGGGTGCGCTGAAAAAAAAAGCAGCGTTAGCACTGCGGGTCTTTACCGACAAAACTCTAAATCTAGGCGATAGGTTTAGTTCATGTACATATGGCCGCCAAACTTCCCCCATTGTTATATCTTTACATATTATTAGATTAAATCGTCCAATCAGAATCTGCTCACTAGTTAAATTTTGAAGAAGCATTCATGCAGATTCGAGCATGCGCAATTAAATAGGAACCAAATATCTGGAACCTTTGTGTAATTGAGTGTTGCTTTGATTATATGAATCTACACAACAATACATAGGGGTCTGTTTCCGCACGAGCCTTCAGGCTGGCCGGAAGCAGCAGTTATGAAGCTGCTCCTTAACTGGTCCACCACCTCTGCGGCTGCGGACATCAATCTGCCCAATCGAATACGATTGATTGACACCCCCTGCTAGCAGCCGATCACTAGAACTGCTTGTGCAATTGCTTGTGCAATGTTAAATTCAGCGATGTCTGGTGGACATGATACGCTGACAATGATAATAATTCGGCCCCACAGTGTTCTGACCGCTACTTGTCAGCGGTCGGAACACGATACACATGTGCATAAACAGAACAGCAACGTCACAGTTTCTTATATTCACGAGTATGGAAAAGGAATAGATAAGGGGACGGAGGAGGGGGAGGAGTTTGGTGGCCATAGAAGACAAATAAAGTTACTCAACGTAACATTACTTGTGTACTTGTCCATCTGCTATGTATGTAAAGGGGTGCAATGGTATTATTTTTAGGGTGATCAAAGTAACAGCTCATTATTTAATTGGGTATAGACTGTCCCTTTAAAAAAAGAAAAAACATAAATGGCAACATCCCATTTTCATTTTGTTTTGACTATTTTTCTCATACAGTATGCTTTGAACATTTAAATGGAAACTATTTCCTCACTGTTTCAGCACCATGTGTTAATAGGTATTTTTCTTTGAAGGTTTCTCCCTGACAAAGAATACACATTGTTTGCAAAGCTATCTATTCATGTTCAACTTTAACTTTAAGGCACAAGAAAGATATAGCCAATATAAAATGTAAGCATATAGAAACTCAGCATGTTGACTTAATTATTGGATGTCTCTTTTCATCATTTCATTGTAAAGTAGCATTGTAAAATATCTACCAGATTTTAATGAGACTAAACTGTCGACTATATATGAAAAGTAATGAAAAATGAAATATTTTCTGCTTATGATGAATATACGAGCCGTCTGAAATAAAACAAGTATCATTTGTCATCTGAACAAGGTGATAAAATCATAACATTTCATTTTAGAGATATATGAACGTTTTTTTTTGAATAACAGTTTCCATATCTGAAAACTATTTTGTCTGTGCTAAAACAATCCTGCATTAGGAAAGTGATATTAAAAATGTCCTAAAGATGTAAGAGAAGCAGAAAAAAGGAATAATGCTAAAGAAGAACAACTAATAATATTTTATTTCTATATTTAATACATTTTTATTGTCTATGAATAAAGCTCAAGTCATCACAATAACATGCTGAATATGTTTCTAGATCCCCGTGCTATTTACTTCACTAACAGTAATGGTCTCACTCCATTTGTGTTACTCAACAACAGAGTGAATGATATTAATTCAGTCAGTTATGGACTTTCATGCTGCTGTTATCTTCCTTATCACTATGGTAACCACCACTGTTACTAGAAAGTTTTGTGACATCCAATAGATCATTTATAACAAATTTCTATTTTTTTTCCTTCTACTTTACTTTTTAATTTATTGTTTATTAATTCAGCTCCTTATTCTACTATGGATTGACACTGTATAATCAAAGTGATGCACACAAAACACACCTTAGTGCTGCATAATTAGTAAGAAGTGAATACAGCGCCAACAAGAGGCCAAGGGATAAATATACTCACAGAGAGATAAAAGAAGATTATTTAATGAACCATGTTAAAAGCATCAGTAATAAAAGACTATATATAAAAAATGTAAAAAGCACATATAAATAAAATTACAAATACAGGAATATCTTACAGAAGCGGCCTATATCTCTTCTGAATCAGGACTACAAGCTGATGACGGCTATTATTTCTAATAGATTGAAAAGATGTTTAGAATATATCATACATCCAGATCAGGTCGGGTTCATGACAGGGAGAAATCCAGTCAAAAATATACGAAAAGCCCAGCTAATATTAGATTTTTTTGCAAATAAGGTATTTAGGAAATCCCATTCGAGACCAGACTTAGCGATACTCACGGTCGATGCCGAAAAGGCATTCGACTCGATTGGTTGGGACCATCTCTTTACCTCGCTAGAAGGTTTTGGTATGAGAGGACGTTTTCAGCAGTTTATACGAAAGCTTTATCAAAATCCTTTCTCATCAGTTATAGTTAATGGAGATACATCAGACAGGTTCCTTCTGAAGAGAGGTACGCGGCAGGGTTGCCCACTGTCGCCTTTACTATTCAACCTTTCGTTGGAACCTTTGGCAATTTATTTGAGACAGGAGCTGAAGGGGATAAGAGTAGCTGGTCAAGATTTTGTTTTATCACTCTATGCTGATGATCTCCTCCTATTCTTAAGTAATACAACACAATCTATACCACAAGTTTTAGAGATATTCAGGTTATTCGGTTCCTTCTCTGGGTATAAGATTAACAATGAAAAATCTGAATTACTATGGATATATAAACCAAGAACTAAGCTCTCCCATCCTTTCCGTGAAACCAAACATATACAATACCTAGGTACAACACTTAGTAATAATCCAGAATACTGGTATGAACTTAATTTTCCTAAATGTATCACGGAGATACAAGACAAAATGAAAACCTGGGCTAATCTTCCATTAAGTATCTCAGCTAGAATCATGTTCATTAAGGCAATCCTGTTCCCTAAATTGTTATACTTTCTCCAAAATTTTCCCCTACTATTATATAACAAAGATATTCTGCGATTGCAGAGGAGCTTCAATAACTTTATATGGCAAGATAAAAAACCTTGTATAGCTTTATTTACGTTAACACTTCCAAAAGTCTGTGGTGGACTTGCCTGTCCAAACATTAGATTTTACAATTATGCGGCGCTGTGCAAATTTGCGATCGATTGGATCACTGAAAAAGAACAAGTTACGTTATTGAGATTAGAATCACATTTAATAGAACCATTTAGTCTGAAAGCTGCTCTGCATTGTCCATTGGCCAAATTGCCTGTCAGTATAACACAGTTTGTTACTATTAAAGACATTATAGGTGCTTGGCAGAAGATTTGTACAGGAACTAAAAATAATTTCCGTAAGTCCGAATTTCTTCCCATACTGGGCAATCCAAATTTTCCTCCAGGCTTGACAGCATCAGTCTTTGCGGTCTGGGCACAAGAAGGCCTGCATTCCTTAGGGCAGGTTTGTCAGGAAAAAAAACTGATAGTAAAAACCTTTGATGAATTAAGAACCAAATATAATTTACCAAAAACATCGTTCTATGCTTACTTACAAATTCATCATTGGATAGGGACTTTAAAGGCAGAAACAGGGTCCGATTTAGATATGGGTAATTTAGGTAGGATAATAAAATTACATCATGAAGGTATTAATAATATTGCACAGATATATAAATTGTTAATTAACTATTATGGAGGAATTCATATCAACATACTAGTAAGGAAGTGGAAGAAAGTTTTGCCTCAGGTGGAGGGCGAGGCGATCACTAAAAGTGTAAGTCTAGCTACTAAAGCGACGGCCTCAGTTAGTTGGCGTGAATCGCACACTAAATTAATCAATATGGCATATCTCGCACCAGCCAGGCTAGCTAAATGGGACGGAGGGGTAGGTTCATGCCCCAAGTGCAGGAAGGAAATGGCAGATCTATTACACTGTATATGGGCATGCCCTAAAGTTATACAATTCTGGAAAAGAGTACATTTTTGGTGTAATAAGGTTTTGGGAATACAGATTAAAATTACAATAAGTGAAATTCTCCTTTTATTTAAATATGACATAGCAAAAGCTAACTTTAAATTTTTGAACTCAGTGATATTAGTGGGAAGAAATGTGATATTCACGAATTGGAAGGCTAAAACAAACCCCAGATTCTCAGAATTTCTGAAGAAAGTCCAGCATCAAATAATATTAGAACAGTATAATATGAAAAACTATAATAATAGGCAATTACAGCAATTCTTCACTAAGTGGAAGTTGACGATTCTATCCTTCCCCATGATAGTGCAACTCCAATTAACTTCTCCCTTCCAAAAGTCGGAGTGGTTTAAACAACAAGTAGAAAGGGGACAGTTCCCAAGAACATGGCTACCGAATCAGGACCAGTAGTGGGGGAGGGGCACCCCTCTTCCCTTCTTTTCCCTCTTCATCCCTCTTTTTTCTTTAATATTATTATTATTTTTTTTCTCTCTCTCTCTCCTTTTCTTTCTTTTTCTTTTTGTCCTTTTGGTAAGCTAGTGCTAATTTAACTGGCTAACCCAATTTGCGATGGGAGGAGCACTGGCTCTCCTAAGGTCATAGACCTAGGGAGCGGGTGCACTGACCTCGCGGCCATTAGCTAGACTGAATTTAGTTCTATTGGATATATTGAATTACCTGAAGTTAGAATCAAAGTTAAAACTGGAAAAGTCAGCAATTTTTGTATTAACTTCCTTCCACAAAGGTAAAGGAAATATTGTAATAGTTAGTAGATATGGTTAGGAAAGTCTGGCTAATGTTACGACTGTATGTATGAAAATGTTTTGTTTTGATTTCTGTGAATATATTGATACCATATTACTAAAAAACCCAATAAAAATTATTTAAAAAAATAAATATTTTATTTCTATATTTAATACATTTTTATTGTCTATGAATAAAGCTCAAGTCATCACAATAACATGCTGAATATGTTTCTAGATCCCCGTGCTATTTACTTCACTAACAGTAATGGTCTCACTCCATTTGTGTTACTCAACAACAGAGTGAATGATATTAATTCAGTCAGTTATGGACTTTCATGCTGCTGTTACCTTCCTTATCACTATGGTAACCACCACTGTTACTAGAAAGTTTTGTGACATCCAATAGATCATTTATAACAAATTTCTAATTTTTTTCCTTCTACTTTACTTTTTAATTTATTGTTTATTAATTCAGCTCCTTATTCTACTATGGATTGACACTGTATAATCAAAGTGATGCACACAAAACACACCTTAGTGCTGCATAATTAGTAAGAAGTGAATACAGCGCCAACAAGAGGCCAAGGGATAAATATACTCACAGAGAGATAAAAGAAGATTATTTAATGAACCATGTTAAAAAGCATCAGTAATAAAAGACTATATATAAAAAATGTAAAAAGCACATATAAATAAAATTACAAATACAGGAATATCTTACAGAAGCGGCTCAAAGGGCCAAAGCTGATAATTACAATAAAAACAGAGGTAATAACAGGTGATCAGTGTGAGTGGTACACCAGAATAAGAGTGTATACTAATAAAACAGAATTAGCCTAAGTACAACTGTAGCAAGTGCATCAAGCAAAAAACTTGAACTTAAGTGCTGCATAATGCCAAGGAAAAGTGTGCAGCTGATTAAAAGTAGCACATGGTGCAAGCACAGATAGTGGCTAAATATCCTAACTACTACAGATTGATATTGACCCTGGGCCACTCAGCTCTCTCACTTGACTGCCCAGTTAAACCCTCAGACTGCCCATACCCAATACCAGTTACCAGTTAAAGGTACATTATATTTCAAACTGTCTGTGCTCAGTCTCAAAGACAGTCATTTAAAATATAATACAGCACTTGGGTTTTGGAAAAATTCATGCTCCTTTGTTAAATAAACCAACCAATCTCTGAGCAACAGATACCTAACAAGCAATAGATACCTAGGTATCAGTAGTACACAAACATGCACTTCCTGTTATATTCTTGCCTTTCTTTTATTTTTCTTTATTTTTATATAAATGTTTTAATTGAGGTTTACCAAGTGGTACATAGTAAGCATATTACATCACAAACAAGTATACTTGAATACACTCAAAAGAAAGAAAGAAAAACAATTATAACAGCATTTCAAAAGACAATGATAAGGCACATTAAATATGAAGCTACAAATACCATAGCACCGTATCGCAAAGCCTTCTAGCTGATAGAAGGGGTCACTCTTTGACCCTATTGAGCATCTAAAGTTTAAATAGAAAGAAGGCATTAGGAATATAGGGGACGGCTTTTTGATCCCAATGAGTGGTAGAACCTCTTTTATATTTATGTAATTGATACAGACATAACAAATTGCATAAAGGACACCAATAGTTTGGTACAAAAAGTAATTAACTAACATTCACCAGATTACAAGTTTTGCGCTATAGAGGGTGTGAAACGAACGCAACAAAAGTTGAGTTAGTTCACACTCCATAGCGCTGCCATTACAAGTTTTTGAAAGCCGCCTTGTGCATGCGATATGGTGGCGATGAGCTCCATACCTAACACCTGTGATCGCGGAATGAAACGCTCTGTAACGCAGCCCCATTGATGTCTATGGGGAAAAAAAGTTACGTTTAAACCTAACACCCTAACATAAACCCCAAGTCTAAACACCCCTAATCCACTGCTTCCAACATCGCCGACATCGGCGACACCTACATAATGTCATTAACCCCTAATCTGCCACTCCCAATATCGCAGCCACCAAAATAAATCTATTAACTCCTAATCTCCCGATATTGCCGCCACTATAATAAAGTTATTAACCACTATTACCCCACACCCCAACATCGCCCACACTATAATAAATATATTAACCCCTATTCCGCCGCTCCCCGACATTGCCGCCACTAAATAAAGTTATTAACCCCTAAACCTTTGGCCTCCCACATCACTTACACTAAATAAACCTATTAATCCCTAAATCGCCAGCCCCCCACATCGCACCAACCTAAATTAAACTATTAACCCCTAAACCTAACCCTAAACCTAACCCTAACCATAACCCTAACCCTAAACCTAACACCCCCTAACTTTAACATAATTAAAAAAGACATAAATTAAAGTTACATTTATTAACTAAATAATAGCTATTTAAAACTAAAAACAAACTTACCTCTGAAATAAAAATAAAACCTAAGCTGCCTTACACAAAAACCTAACATTACAAAAAACAACTAACATTACAAAAAATAAAAAACACTAAAATTGCAAAAAATAAAAAAAAATACCATTGCAAAAAATAACAAACAAAATTATCCAAAACAATAAAAATTATTCCTATTCTAATACCCTGTTTAAAATAAAAAAAAACACCCTAAAATAAAAAATCCTAATCTATAACAAACTACCAAGGGCCCTTAAAAGGGCCTTTTGTAGGGCATTGTCCTAAAGGCATTGGCCGCTCCACCTCCGCAGGGATGAAGAAGATGCCGGTCCCTCAATGGATGAAGATGGAGCCGTCTGGATGAAGATGGAGCCGCTGGGATTGATTGTGTGGGAGGTTTTACTTTTGGGGTGGTCTTTGTATTTTTTACAGTTAAAAGAGCTGATTTCTTTAGGGCAATGCCCTACACAAGGCCTTTTAAGTGATATTTGAAGTTTATTATTTTGGGGGGCTTTTTTATTTTGATAAGGCTATTAGATTAGGTGTAATTATTTTTATTTTGGATAATTTCGTTTGTTATTTTTTGTAATTTAGTATTTTAAATTTTTTGTAACTGTAGATTTAATTTATTTAGTAGTGTTAGTTTTTTTAATGAGTAATTTAATTTATTTAATTGATAGTAATTTCAATTTTAGTCTAAAAGCAATGTTAGTTTAATTTATAGTTTAAACTTAGTTTTTTTAATTTCACAGGTAAGTTTTTATTTATTTTAAGATAGGGCTCTTGTAATTTTAATTTAAAGTTAGGGTGTTGTTAGGTTTAGGGGTTAATAGTTTAATTTAGTTTTTGGCGATGTGAGGGCTGGCAGTTTAGGGGTTAATAGGTTTATTTAGTGGTAGTGATGTGGGAGGCCAGAGGTTTAGGGGTTAATAACTTTATTTAGTGGCGGAGATGTCGGGGAGCGGTGGAATAGGGGTTAATAAATTATATTAGTGGCGGCGATGTTGGGAGCGGTAGATTAGGGGTTAATAACTTTAATATAATGTTTGCTATGCGGGAGGGTCTCGGTTTAGGGGTTAATAGGTAGTTTATGGGTGTTAGTATACTTTTATAATATGGAATATAAACCAAAGAGAAATCCCATAGGGGGCGCTTCCTTACTAGAGGTCCTATAAAAAAAATGGACAGTACATACTATAAAAAAAAATAGTACCACCAAAAAATAAACAGAATAATGCAAAATAAACAAAGTAATGCAAAATAAACAAAGTCCTAATAGCAAAAAATAATAATAAAAAGTTCTTGTTGAACAGCAAGATGGCAGCACTCTGTCGGAGGGGTGGTCAGCCCCTGGAGATAGTGGATCTGAAAAAGGAGGCGCCAATATGGCCTAGTAAAGTCTATAAAAATGGATAAATCAGTATGATGCAGAAAGGTACTCACAAAGGAGAAGCACCCAATGGTGCAAATGGAGCAGACTGGATCAATAGCAGTGGTCCAGCTCACTGTGTGCCAGCATTCAAACACTCGATCGAAAGGACAGCAGGCAAGGTGTATGTACCTGTTATTGATAAAACACAGCTACCATAGTCTAGTATAGTGATGTCGCGAACATAAAATTTTCCGTTCGCGAACCGCGAACGCGAACTTCCGCAAATGTTCGCGAACGGGCAAACCGCCATAGACTTCAATAGGCAGGTGAATTTTAAAACCCACAGGGACTCTTTCTGGCCACAATAGTGATGGAAAAGTTGTTTCAAGGGGACTAACACCTGGACTGTGGCATGCCGGAGGGGGATCCATGGCAAAACTCCCATGGAAAATTACATAGTTGATGCAGAGTCTGGTTTTAATTCATAAAGGGCATAAATCACCTAACATTCCTAAATTGTTTGGAACAACGTGCTTTAAAACATCAGGTATGATGTTGTATCGATCAGGTAGTGTAAGGGTTACGCCCGCTTCACAGTGACAGACCAAACTCCCCGTTTAACGCACCGCAAAAAACCGCAAACAGTCCATTTGCACAACCGCAAACTCTCCATTTGCACAAAGTTGGATACCAAGCTAGCCATGTCCCGTTCCTTGTCCTCACTGATGTCATTGAAGGTCTCTTCCTCCACCCAGCCACGTACAACACCAAGGGTCCCTGAAAGGTGACAACAAGCCACCTGGGACGCCTGCTGTGTTTGGTCTTGCACCTCCTCAAAGCTACCTTCCTCCTCTGACTCCTCTTCTTCAGACTCCTCTCTCTGCATTGCCTCTCTCTGCGTTATTATAAGGTGTGTTAAGTAGTACTATTCCTATCAATTTAATCCCTGTTATCAGGGGACGTGTATATGGCATCGATTTTAGGAACCGGGAGATGGAAAAAGATGCTTGGTCGGACCTCCTACTTCAAATTTGGGGCACTGTGCGTGCAATCTAATGTGCCACCAGATAGTAGTGGTGTGTTAAGTAGTACTATTCCTATCAGTTTAATCCCTGTTATGTGCCTTTTTTTTGGTTTGGTTTTTGAAGCCACAGTGCAGCACCAGAGGCCAGAAAATTTAGGCATGTACACATGCCGGAAAAATTAGGTATTGTTGCAGCCGTAATTTATGTTTGTTTCCCAGGCAGAAAGTGCCCTAAACATTGCGGCTTGAACCCTAGTTGGTGGCGGATAAGTCACGCAAGTCATCCGGCATTCAGAGATAAAATACAGCAGCGTGTGGACCATTTTTAGCCCAAGGCAGCTCATCTCATCAGGCCTTTTTTAGACTAATGTATCGCCCACTGTCAGTCCCTTCGGGATCCATCCCTCATTCATCTTAATAAAGGTGAGGTAATCTAGACTTTTTTGACCTAGGCGACTTCTCTTTTCAGTGACAATACCTCCTGCTGCACTGAAGGTCCTTTCTGACAGGACACTTGAAGCGGGGCAGGCCAGAAGTTCTATCGCAAATTGGGATAGCTCAGGCCACAGGTCAAGCCTGCACACCCAGTAGTCAAGGGGTTCATCGCTCCTCAGAGTGTCGATATCTGCAGTTAAGGTGAGGTAGTCTGCTATCTGTCGGTCGAGTCGTTGTCTGAGGGTAGACCCCGAAGGGCTGTAGCGATGCGTAGGACTTAAAAAGCTCCACATGTCCTCCATTAACAACACGTCTGTACTGTAAAGCGTCCTGTCCTTGCCGGCGTGGTCGTGGGAGGAGGAGGATTCCTTTCACCTCTTCCCCTGTTAGATTCCCGTTGTGCTGTGACATCACCCTTATACGCTGTGTAAAGCATACTTTTTAATTTATTTTAGAACTGCTGCATCCTTTCCGACTTGCAGTAATTCTGTAACATTTCAGGCACTTTCTGCTTATACCGGGGGTCTAGTAGCGTGGACACCCAGTACAGGTCATTCTCCTTCAGCCTTTTTATACGAGGGTCCCTCAACAGGCACGACAGCATGAAAGACCCCATTTGCACAAGGTTGGATGCCGAGCTACTCATGTCCCATTCCTTGTCCTCAGTGATCTCACTGAAGGTATGTTCTTCCCCCCAGCCACGTACAACACCACTGGTACCAGATAGGTGACAACGAGCACCCTGGGATGCCTGTTGTGGTTGGTCTTCCTCCTCCTCCTCAAAGCCACATTCTTCCTCTGACTCCTCTTCCTCACAATCCTCTTCCAGCGTTGCCGCAGGTCCAGCAAGCGATGCTGATAAGGCTGTTTCTGGTGGTGATGGTGACCACAACTCTTCCTCTTCACGCTCATCTACGGCCTGATGCAGCACTCTTCGCAGGGCACGCTCCAGGAAGAAAACAAATGGTATGATGTCGCTGATGGTGCCTTCGGTGCGACTGACTAGGTTTGTCACCTCCTCAAAAGGACGCATGAACCTACAGGCATTGTGCATGAGAGTCCAGTAACGTGGCAAAAAAATTCCCAGCTCCGCAGAGGCTGTCCAAGCACCCCGGTCATACAAATAGTCGTTAACGGCTTTTTCTTGTTGGAGCAGGCGGTCGAACATTAGGAGTGTTGAATTCCAACATGTCGGGCTGTCGCAAATCAAGCGCCTCATTGGCATGTTGTTTCGCCGCTGGATATCTGAAAAGTGCGCCATGGCCGTGTAGGAATGCCTGAAATGGCCACACACTTTCCTGGCCTGCTTCAGGGCATCCTGTAAGCCTGGGTACTTATGCACAAAGCGTTGTAAGATCAGATTACACACATGTGCCATGCACGGCACATGTGTCAACTTGCCCAAACTCCTGTCTGCCCAAACTACTTTGCCAATCTCCAGTTGGTGTGGAGTCAGCCACTGATCCACCTGTGCGTTCAGGGCGGACAGGAGTGCTGGTCCGGTGTGACTCTCTGCTTTCAGGCAAGTCAACCCCAAGATGGCGTGACACTGCCGTATCCGGGATGTGGAATAGTACCTGGGGAGCTGATGGGGTGCCGTTGATGTGGAGCAAGACACAGCAGCAGAAGAGGACTCAGCCGAGGAGGTTATGGAAGAGGATGGAGTAGGAGGAGTAGAGGAGGTGGCAGCAGGCCTGCCTGCAAGTCGTGGCGGTGTCACCAAGTCCTCTGCAGAGCCACGCATTCCATGCTTGGCAGCCGTCAGAAGGTTTACCCAATGCGCAGTGTAGGTGATATACCTGCCCTGACCATGCTTTACAGACCAGCTATCAGTGGTCAGATGGACCCTTGCCCCAACACTGTGTGCCAGACATGCCATTACTTCCTTTTGAACAATCGAGTACAGGTTGGGGATTGCCTTTTGTGCAAAGAAATTTTGGCCGGGTACCTTCCACTGCGGTGTCCCAATAGCTACAAATTTTTGGAACGCCTCAGACTCCACCAGCTTGTATGGTAAAAGCTGGCGGGCTAAGAGTTCAGACAAGCCAGCTGTCAGATGCCGGGCAAGGGGGTGACTTTGTGACATTGGCTTCTTACGCTCAAACATGTCCTTGACAGACACCTGACTGTGGGCAGATGAGCAGGAACTGCTCAAGGCGAGAGACAGAGTGGCGGATGGTTGAGAGGGGGCAAGGAGGACAGCAGTGGTTGACGTGGCTGAAGATGCTGGACCAGGAGGAGGATGGCGGCTTTGAGTTTGTGTGCTGCTTGTACTCATGTGTAGATCCCATAGGCATTTGTGATGTGCGATCATGTGCCTTCGCAAAGCAGTTGTACCTAGGTGGGTGTTGGACTTCCCATGACTCAGTTTCTTTTGTCACAGGTTGCAAATGGCATCGCTGTTGTCAGAGGCAGACACGCAAAAAAAATGCCACACTGCTGAGCTCTGCAATGACGGCATTCTGGTGGTGGCAACAGCATGCGTTGATTGGCGTGCTGTCTGGCTGACCCCGGGTGCCGATGCATGCTGTCTGACTGTGCCACTAACTCCTTGCAACGACCTCTTCCTGCTTCCAACTCGTCTCCTCCTCCTCTCTGTCTCCCCATCTGAACTTTCCCTTTGTTCTTCTTCTCTTCTAGAGGGCACCCACGTGACATCCACGGATGCATCGTCATCATCAACCACTTCACTTGTATCTGACAACTCAGCAAAGGAAGCAGCAGCGGGTACAACATCATTATCATCATCACACCGTACGTCCATGTGTGTAATGCTGCCTGACTGAGACATATCCCTGTTATCTACATCCACTGGCAATAATGGTTGCGCATCACTCATTTCTTCCAACTGATGTGTAAATAACTCCTCTGACAGATCAAGTGAAGTGGCTGTGGTGCTAGTGTTGGTGCTGGCGGCAGGCGGGCCAGTGGTAACTTGAGAGGTGCCCGAAGCTAAGCTGGAGGAGGATGGTGCGTCAAGGTTCCGAGCGGAAGCTGTAGAAGATTGGGTGTCCTGTGTTAGCCAGTCAACTATGTCCTCAGAACTTTTCGAGTTCAGGGTACGTGGCCTCTGAACACTGGGCATTATTCTAGGGCCAAAGGGAATCACAGCACCACGACCACGACGGCCCCTGCGGGGTGGCCTGCCTCTGCCTGTCATTTTTTTTCCGATTAGTGGTACTATGCGTGCAAGCTACTGTGACAACAGATATGAGTGGCACTGTGCACTGGCAGAAGTTGGCAGAGAAGACGCTGTAGGCCTGACACACACGCTTAACTGCTATTCAATCTATTATAGTCAAAATTGTATTTATTTTTTAAATGTACACTACTGTTACACCAGATATGAGTTGCACTGGTGTGACACTGTGCCCTGGCAGGCCCTGAAACGCACACGTGTGAAGGAAACTGACTGCTATTATTTCACAGTCAAATTTCTAGTTTTTTTTTAATGTACACTACTGTTACACCAGATATGAGTTGCATTGGTGTGACACTGTGCCCTGGCAGGCCCTGAAAAGCACACGCGTGAAGGAAACTGACTGCTATTATTTCACAGTCAAATTTCTATTTTTTTTTTATGTACACTACTGTTACACCAGATATGAGTTGCACTGGTGTGACACTGTGCCCTGGCAGGCCCTGAAATGCACACACGTGAAGGAAACTGACTGCTATTATTTCACAGTCAAATTTCTAGTTTTTTTTTTTCAATGTACACTACTGTTACACCAGATATGAGTTGCACTGGTGTGACACTGTGCCCTGGCAGGCCCTGAAATGCACACGTGTGAAGGAAACTTACTGCTATTATTTCACAGTCAAATTTCTAGTTTTTTTTTTTAATGTACACTACTGTTACACCAGATATGAGTTGCACTGGTGTGACACTGTGCCCTGGCAGGCCCTGAAACGCACATGCGTGAAGGAAACTGACTGCTATTATTTCACAGTCAAATTTCTAGTTTTTTTTTTTAATGTACACTACTGTTACACCAGATATGAGTTGCACTGGTGTGACACTGTGCCCTGGCAGGCCCTGAAACGCACACGTGTGAAGGAAACTGACTGCTATTATTTCACAGTCAAATTTCTAGTTTTTTTTTTAATGTACACTACTGTTACACCAGATATGAGTGGTGGCACTGGTGTGACACTGTGCCCTGGCAGGCCCTGAAACGCACATGTGTGAAGGAAACTGACTGCTATTATTTCACAGTCAAATTTCTAGTTTTTTTTTAATGTACACTACTGTTACACCAGATATGAGTTGCACTGGTGTGACACTGTGCACTGGCAGGCCCTGAAACGCACACGCGTGAAGGAAACTGACTGCTATTATTTCACAGTCAAATTTCTAGTTTTTTTTTTAATGTACACTACTGTTACACCAGATATGAGTTGCACTGGTGTGACACTGTGCGCTGGCAGGCCCTGAAACGCACACGTTTGAAGGAAACTGACTGCTATTATTTCACAGTAAAATTTCTAGTTTTTTTTAAACCCTTAATGACCGAGGACGTACGCCATACGTCCTCAGAAAAAATACAGTTAACGCCTGAGGACGTATGGCGTACGTCCTCGGTTTGGAAAGCAGCTGGAAGCGATCCTGATCGCTTCCAGCTGCTTTCCAGTTATTGCAGGATGCCTCGATATCGAGGCATCCTGCAATAACAAATTTTACCCCTCCGGTGCAGAGAGAGCCACTCTGTGGCCCTCTCTGCACCGGGCATCGATGGCCGCATTCGTTGGTGGGTGGGAGCTGAAGTGGGAGGCGGGTGGGCGGCCATCGATGCGGTCCTTGTCAGAGAGGGGGCGGGATCGTCGGGGGCGCGCACACGTGCACGGGAGGAAGCGGGCGGGCGCGTGCACGGGGAGGGAGCGGGTGGAAACCGCTACACTACAGAAAAAAATGTTTTTATAAGTGGGAGAAAGGGGTGCAAAATATTTAGTACTTGGAAATCTAAGTGATCTGGGAGCGGGTGGGGGATTGGTCTTGGGGGGGGGAAGCTACACTACAGAAAAATGAAATAAAAATAAAAAAAAACCATTTTATTTGCAAACTGGGTACTGGCAGACAGCTGCCAGTACCCAATATGGCCCCCAATAAGGCAGAGGGGGAGGGTTACGAAGCTGTTTTGGGGGGGATCAGGGAGGTTGGGGGCTAAGGGGGGGATCCTACACAACAGCATATGTAAATATGCTAAAAATATATATATATAAAAAAAAGATACCTTTTATTTTAGTACTGGCAGACTTTCTGCCAGTACTTAAGATGGCGGGACAATTGTGGGGTGGGGGAGGGAAGAGAGCTCTTTGGGAGGGATCAAGGGGTCTGATGTGTCAGGTGGGAGGCTGATATCTACACTAAAGCTAAAATTAACCCTGCAAGCTCCCTACAAGCTACCACTGCTGGGCATAATTCATGTGTTGTGCGCAGTTGCATTTAGTGGCCTTCTAACTACCAAAAAGCAACGCCAAAGCCATATATGTCTGCTATTTCTGAACAAAGGGGATCCCAGAGAAGCATTTACAACCATTTGTGCCATAATTGCACAAGCTGTTTGTAAATAATTTCAGTGAGAAACCTAAAGTTTGTGAAAAAGTTGACTATTTTTTTTAATTTGATCGCATTTGGCGGTGAAATGGTGGTATGAAATATACCAAAATGGGCCTAGATCAATACTTGGGGTTGTCTACTACACTACACTTAAGCTAAAATTAACCCTACAAGCTCCCTAATTAACCCCTGCACTGCTGAGCATAATACACGTGTGGTGCGCAGTGGCATTTAGCGGCCTTCTAATTATCAAAAAGCAACGTCAAAGCCATATATGTCTGCTATTTCTGAACAAAGGGGATCCCAGAGAAGCATTTACAACCATTTGAGCCATAATTGCACAAGCTGTTTGTAAATAATTTCAGTGAGAAACCTAAAGTTTGTGAAAAAGTTGACTATTTTTTTTAATTTGATCGCATTTGGCGGTGAAATGGTGGCATGAAATATACCAAAATGGGCCTAGATCAATACTTGGGGTTGTCTACTACACTACACTAAAGCTAAAATTAACCCTACAAGCTCCCTACAAGCTCCCTAATTAACCCCTGCACTGCTGAGCATAATACACGTGTGGTGCGCAGTGGCATTTAGCGGCCTTCTAATTACCAAAAAGCAATGCCAAAGCCATATATGTCTGCTATTTCTGAAAAAAGGGGTCCCAGAGAAGCATTTACAACCATTTGTGCCATAATTGCACAAAATGTTTGTAAATGATTTCAGTGAGAAACCTAAAATTTTGAAAAATGTAAAGTTTTTTTTTATTTGATTGCATTTGGAGGTGAAATGGTGGCATGAAATATACCAAGATGGGCCTAGATCAATACTTTGGGTTGTCTACTACACTACACTAAAGCTAAAATTACCCCAAAAAGCTCCCTACATGCTCCCTAATTAACCCCTTCACTGCTGGACATAATAAACGTGTGGTGCGCAGTGGCATTTAGCGGCCTTCTAATTATCAAAAAGCAACGTCAAAGCCATATATGTCTGCTATTTCTGAACAAAGAGAAAAATGTACAACCATTTATGCCATAATTGCACAAGCTATTTGTAAATAATTTCAGTGAGAAACCTAAAGTTTGTGAAAAAATTTGTGAAAAAGTGAACAATTTTTTTTATTTGATCGCATTTGGTGGTGAAATTGTGGCATGAAATATACCAAAATGGGCCTAGATCAATACTTTGGGATGCCTTCTAAAAAAAAATATGTACATGTCAATGGCTATTCAGGGATTCCAAACAGATATCAGTGTTCCAATGTAACTAGCGCTAATTTTTTAAAAAAATGGTTTGGAAATAGCAAAGTGCTACTTGTATTTATGGCCCTATAACTTGCAAAAAAAGCAAAGAACATGTAAACATTGGGTATTTCTAAACTCAGGACAAAATTTAGAAACTATTTAGCATGGGTGTTTTTTGGTGGTTGTAGATGCGTAACAGATTTTGGGGGTCAAATTTAGAAAAAGTGTGTTTTTTTCCATTTTTTCATCATATTTTATAAAAAAAAATTATAGCAAATTATAGGATATGATAAAAATAATGATATCTTTAGAAAGTCCATTTAATGGCGAGAAAAACGGTATATAATATGTGTGGGTACAGTAAACGAGTAAGAGGAAAATTACAGCTAAACACAAACACCGCAGAAATGTAAAAATAGCCCTGGTCCCAAACGGACAGAAAATGGAAAAGTGCTGTGGTCATTAAGGGGTTAATGTACACTACTGTTACACCAGATATGAGTTGCACTGGTGTGACACTGTGCCCTGGCAGGCCCTGAAACGCACGTGTGAAGGAAACTGACTGCTATTATTTCACAGTCAAAAAAGTGTTGTTTTTTCTAAATGTACACTACTGTTACACCAGATATGAGTTGCACTGGTGTGACACTGTGCCCTAGCAGGCCCTGAAATACACACGTGTGAAGGAAACTGACTGCTATTATTTCACAGTCAAAAAAGTGTTGTTTTTTTTAAATGTACACTACTGTTACACCAGATATGAGTGGTGGCACTGGGCAAGTGGGCACAGTATACGCTGTGAGCCTGACACACACGCTGGCAGGCAGGCAACTGCAATTAGATTACACAGGAAAAATAAAAAAAGCAGACTGATGTTCTAACCCTAAAAAGGGCTTTTTGGGGTGCTGTCCTTACAGCAGAGATCAGATGAGTCCTTCAGGAATGTAGTGGACACTGAATACACTAGCCTAGCTATCGATTTCCCTATTAAATCAGCAGCAGCTACACTGTCCCTCCTCTCACTAAGAATGTAGCTTCCGAATGAATCTAAAATGGATGCTGTCCAGGAGGTGGGAGGGTCTGGGAGGGAGGGTCTGCTGCTGATTGGCTGGATTGTGTCTGCTGACTGTGAGGTACAGGGTCAAAGTTTACTCAATGATGACGAATAGGGGGCTGACAGAACATCGCATATGTTTGCCCGCCTTGGCGAACACGAACAAGCTATGTTCGCCGGGAACTATTTGCCGGCAAACTATTCACGACATCTCTAGCCTAGTACAGTGGAGACAAGCTGAATAATCACAAGTAATAATTGCACTTACAAGATGTAGCGCACCTCCAGGTGCAATAATGGCAAGCTGGGGCCTCTCAGTCACCTAGTAGACTGTGCTCAGGTGTTTGGCAGGATCCTCTCAGCACCATACGCTGTAAGGTCCCACAAAAGTCCCAGAAGACAGCAAGTGTATCATGAAAAACATATATTTTCTTTTTAAAAACAAAGCAATGCGTTTCTCAGCTCTTCAAAGACTGTTTCCTCAGGCTATACAATTATATTAAATGGTAGCTTTCTATGCAACAACACCATCAATACGGAATTATATTGTAAGCCAATCAAGTCAAATACCCTGTTACACGCAAAAAGCTTGCACCCTACGTGCTTTGGCATGATAAAAGGTGAGTTCATCAGATTAAAACCTAGTAATGACAGATTCTTGTCGGAAGGTGTTTTACTCCAACAAAAATTCATTGAAAGAGGGTATGATGTATCTGTGATTGAGAAGGCCAGACTACAAGTACAGAGCTTAGATAGATCCTCTTTTTTAAAAGACAAACTAGGAACTAAAAAAAGTGCCATTAAGGATGACAAAATCATTTTTAGTACCAAGTTTAGTAGACAATATGATGATGTCATTAAAATTGTTAAACAGAACCTTCCTATACTTTTGGGAGATGAAGTACTCAATCCCATTGTAAAGCAAGGTTTTTGTTTTGTTTCTCGATGCAATCATACTCTTGGTAATCGCTTGTCCCCAAGCATGATCCATAATTTTAATCCACAAAGCAGCTGGCTCACATCTAAAGGTCACTTTAGATGTGGGAATTCTAATTGCAAAGCTTCTGGACATGCTTAGATAACCAAGCAATTCCAGTCTTGCGTCACACAGAGAATTTACAATGTAGAACATCTTTCAAATTGTAGAGCCAAATATGTGGTCTATTTGGTCCCATGCCAGTCTTGTAACCTACAATATGTAGGAATGACAACTAGAGAAGTTTGAGTGAGGATTAGGGAACATTTAAATGACATTACCTCCATTACTCCCTGTTCAGCTTTATCAGCACACTTTATAACTAAACTTGGTTGTGAAGTTGATACCTTTAAATGGCTTGTAATCAAGCAGATCCGCCGTCCCCTGAGGGGTGGGGGGGGGGGAATCTAGGTGCCATCCTCTCAAAAAGGGAGGCGTTCTGGTTATTCAATCTAAGAACAAGAGTACCCCTAGGTTTCAACATTGATTCAGATATCATCAATGTTTGGACCTAGGATTTACAAAATTACTTATTATAGTGTTCACTTGCATCCACATCTGTATTATCACATAACAGGGTCTTATAATGTATAGTGTATGTGTATGTATTTAGATCATATTATGGTAAATCTTTGATCTATTAGTCACAGATACTTAATATTCCTCAGTTTTCCTTGCCCTTCTCTTTTATCTACACTTTTGTGAGAGTGGTATATTATAAGCATCAATAGGTCACAGACATCTGGACATCTTTCCCATAGTTTCCATAGCTTACTTAACTAACGTTGACTGTAGACTCACAAGCAAAATATGTTTTTCATATCATAACTTACTTATTAAAAATATTGTCTTTATTTTTGAATCTGTGATCCAGGCACTTTGCCTTGGGATATGAGATTAATATGCAATGTATTAAATACTGATATATATAAAAAAAAGGGGGTGCTAGTCATTTTTTTAATTTTATTATTAATGAAAAGGTAGCAAAAGTTATAATAGGTTTCTGATATTCAGTGACCCTTTGCCACGATGGGGGCTCCGGGACTATCTCCCCTTCCACAATATGGTAACAAGGCATATCATTATAGCTTTTATACAGCTTTTATATATTTAGCTCATCCCCAAGAACTTGTGTGTGTGTGTCTTTTTGATCAAACAAGTAAAGACAATTAGTTGCTATGATAAAGGTACATATTCTTTCAAAAGTGTATCTTATTGCAGTCTAATATGAACATCATTGCAAGTTTATATGTTAGGTTGGTTTTTTGGAAGTTTGTGTTTACATCTCTTTGTTAGCCTTTGTATGGTATATTCAGGGTTAACAATTAGGGACTAATTAGGGATTAAAGATGGCATCCCTTGAATTCCTATTGGCTGATTTGATTGTTCCAATTCAAATCAGCCAATAGGATGAAAGCTACTCAAATCCTATTGGCTATTTAAATTAGCCAATAGCATGAGAACAAGTGAAATGCTATTGGCTGATTTGAAAAGCCAATACAATTTCACTTGCTCTCATCTTATTGGCTAATTTAAACAGCCAATAGGATTTGAGTAGCTTTCATCCTATTGGCTGATTTGAATTGGAAGAATCAAATCAGCCAATAGGAATTCAAGGGACGCCATCTTTAATTACGTACCTTGAATTCACTATTCAGTGCACGGCGGAGATCGTACGATGAGGATCCTCCACGCTCCATGGCTCCGTGGTCGCCGGTCTCCAGTTCCAGGGTCGCCAGTATTCAGCTCCGCGGTCTTCAGTCTTCAGCTCCGCTCCGTGCAGGATGTTCCTGGAAGAAGAAAAGGTTGCACTTGGAAGAAGACTTCACCACCTGGAACAGGACCTTCTCTGCCGGACTTCAAGAACCGTGAGTATCAACCTAGGGGATAGATTTAGGATTTTTTAAGGGTTTTTGGGGGGATTTGTTTTATTTAGATTAGGGATGGGCAGAAAAAGAGCTAAATGCCCTTTTAAGGGCAATGCCCAAACAAATGCCCTTTTCAGGGCAATGGGTAGTTTAGGTTTTTTAGTGTTAGGTTCTTTTATTTTGGGGGGTGGGGGGGTTTAATGTTAGGTTGGACTTTGTATATTTTTTGTAAAAGAGCTGATTATCTTGGGGCAATGCCCTGCAAAAAGCCCTTTTAAGGGCTACTGGTAATTTATTATTAGAGCAGGGAGTGTTTTTATTTTTTGGGGGGGATCTTTTTTATTTTAATAGGGATAGGTTTAATTTTGTTAAATTTGGTAATTTGATTTTTTTACTTTCTGTAATTTTAGCTTTTTTTATTTTTTGTAAACTTTTTTGTTTTTATTTTTTGTAACTTTAGAATGTATTAGTTTAGGTAATTTGGGTTTATTTAAAGGGCCATTATACACTCATTTTTTTCTTTGCATAAATGTTTTGTAGATGATCTATTTATAAAGCCCATAAAGTTTGTGTTTTTAAAAAATGTATAATTTTGCTTATTTTTAAAGAACATTGCTCTGATTTTCAGACTCCTAACCAAGCCCCAAAGTTTTATTTGAATACCGTCAGCTACCTTCTCCAGCTTGCTCCTGTTTGTGTAAAGGGTCTTTTCATATGCAAAAGAAGGGGGAGGGGGGAAGTGTCTTATTTTCCACTTGCAGTGGGCTTTCCAACTGCCTTTTCAACAGAGCTAAACTGAAAGCTTCTAAGTACGTTTTTAAACCATTTTATACTGGATTTTTATATCAGTATCTGTGCATCTTATTCTTTATAGTAGTGCCTATTACATGCATTTATATGAAAATGAGTGTATACTGTCCCTTTAATGAGGTGTTAGGTTAGGGGTTGTTAGGTTAGGGGGTGTTAGGTTAGTGTACTGTACTTAGTTATTTAAATAGTTATTTGCATTGTGAGTTTTGGCGGTTTAAAGGGTTAATAAGTTAAATAGGTTTATTGCGATGTAGGGGTTTTGCGGATTAGGGGTTAATAGGGTAAATAGGTTTATTGCGATGTAGGGGTTTTGCGGTTTTGGGGTTAATAGGGTAAATAGGTTTATTGCGATGTAGGGGTTTTGTTGTTTAGGGGTTAATAAGTTAAATAGGTTTATTGCAATGTAGGAGTATTGCGGTTTAGGGGTTAATAGGTTTATTGCGATGTAGGGGTTTTGCGGTTTAGGGGTTAATAGGGTAAATAGCTTTATTGTGATGTAGGGGTTTTGCGGTTTAGGGGTTAATAGGGTAAATAGGTTTATTGCGATGTAGGCATTTTGCAGTTTAGGGGTTAATAGGGTTAATAGGTTTATTGCGATGTGGGGGTTTAACGGTTTAGGGGTTAATAGGGTAATAAGGTGTATTGCGATGTGGGTGGTTGACAGTTAAGTGGTTATTAATTTTAGTTTTAATTGTGATTTTTTGGGGGAAGGCAGAAATATAGGTAAAGAAATGTTAGGTTTATATTATTGCTACACCTGTAGCTTAAATTTTTATATAAAAGAAGAGTTACAAAATACGTTGTTTCTACATCTGCAGTTTAAAAAATAATTAGACTGTCCTCTGGGCAGGCTTATCAACTACTATTAATATAACAGTGTTGATTATGCAAAACTGGGGAATGGGTAATAAAGGGAGTATTAATCTTTTTAAACAATAAAAATTCTGGTGTAGATTGTCACTTTCAATTTTTAAATTTCTATCCCTTTAAGAATATTAATTTCTAACCTTGTGGTGGAGTTAAATCACTCTGGGCTGGTCAAAAAGGGTCGAATGGTAACTCCTATTCTGGCAAATTAGTTGAACATGGGGTTGGATTGCATAAGAGAGTTCTTGTGTAATCTTTTCTTCTGGCACAAAATGTGTTCCCTATTTCTGTTGACTCACGTTTTGTCTTTAATTTAGAGCATTTAAACTGTAATCAAGAAAACAAACTGAGGAAAACATAAATAAAATATAGGAATGACGTCCTAAACTTCCAGTGTATCAAAAAACAAATTTGTATATATTGCGTTATTATTTCTCCTCTAAGTGCCACATGTATTTTTTATTGAGACTCTATTTGTTGTCTTCATTTTCAATGCTTAAAAATATAAATTTAGAAAAAAAGTAAAATCTGGTTATAGTTTATATATGTTATAAAATGTATATGATTATCATTTTAGTTACCATAACTGTAAATTGAAAATATATTGAAATCATAAAGCATACTTCTGCATATGGTTAAGTAAAAATATATATTTTATCCAAATCCAAAGAAAGGGATTTCATATTTATTAAAGAAGTATTTTAGCTATCTGCCCACTGCACAGATGGTGTAAATGTAAGGAAGGAAGTTTTTAACATTACATCCAAGACATTTCCAGCTAGAAAGTAAAGAAACAGTTGATAATATTATTATTATTATTATTATTATTATTATTATTATATATTAAAGTTTGTAGGAAACCAAATATTGGCCAATATAATATTAAGCAGGCCCTTTTGAAGGCCTTACTGCTATATAGAGGCCCCACCCTCTCTTAAAGTGAAAGTTAATTTTCAGATCCGCCAACAACGCTATCAATAATACAACTCCCATAATGTATAGTCACTAACTTTTTATGTTTAAAAAAAGTTCCTATATTTGAGAATTTTTTATTTGATATTGCGTACCTTTTGCTAGCTTCTGGGTTTAGAAGTGTTACACGTACGAGCGGTCCCACCCGCTCTATATGTCTTTATCCATGCTTGCTCCTGTGAGCCCAATATTTTGAGCATGCGCAATAATACGAGCTCCGCTCCGATACTAAACATTGAA
Organism: Bombina bombina; assembly: GCF_027579735.1. Lineage (NCBI taxonomy): Eukaryota > Metazoa > Chordata > Amphibia > Anura > Bombinatoridae > Bombina > Bombina bombina. The sequence continues at coordinate 639,472,501 of NC_069501.1, read as the reverse complement.
TCACTGGATTCATAGTTTAGTATCGGTGCAGCGATCATATCATTTGCTTGTAAGCAGAGAATTCCCCAACGACTGTAATGAGAAATCAATATGTATTACTGTAAGTTCTAACAAAGTTTATTACTTAATTCTTTGTTTCAATTAAGTGACGTCACTATAAGGTATTTCCTTTGAAGTTCTAAATGCACATGCAGCTATCCTGAATGGCATCGGATAATGGATGAACTTCAAGAATAGCCGCATGTGCATTTGAAAATGGGGGCGTAAATTGAACGGGTTAGACGCCCATGGGGGACCATTAAGATTCGGATATCACTGTTTCGTCACGACGGAAGGCAACATTTTTTTATAATGCAGGCGGAGGAACGGCTAACAAGTCTTGCTGCTTTCAGGGTAAAAAAATTATGATATATACAAATTAATAAAAAATTATGAATGAAAGTATTGTTATTTTCAATAGATTTATATAAGCGTATGTAGCGATATACTCAACTTGACTTTCACTTAATTATGGTTAACAATATGAAAGCTGTTACAGTCTGCCTATTTTGTAAAGCAGAAAGTACAGAGGTGCTGCACATTGAGAGTTCTGGTCTATTATGGCCACCAAGCTGACAGAAGTCTAACTGATGGGGGCTGATCCACCTTTAAATGCCCGGGCCTATTTTAGTTCCCAGTCCGGTTCTGATGTTAAGTATTAAGAATGGAAAACTTGGAAATTCACATACAAGCATTCACTAGACAAGTTATCAGTTATGGGATATCTTAATATGAAATTTCATATATAGATATAATTAACAGGGATTTCCTTTACAAACCTCTAAATACATTTAATTTATTCTATGATCTGTTTAATTAACATCCTTATTATGGCATATAATTAATTGAAAATTGCTAGGGCGGTGGCGGCTTTAGGGTTGCTACCTCTGCCATGTTTTCCTGGACACTTATGAGTTACACATGCTGCAGGTTATGTAGGGAGGAACATGAATAGTGCTGCCCAGGATTACTAATCATGTGCTATCCAGCATGTGTAACTCATAAGTGTCCAGGAAAACATGGCCGAGGGGGCAACCCTAGGCGGCATTCAGTTATTTTCAGAGATGAATTTCTTCTTGTGAAAGTGCTACACACTAGGATCTGGAATTGGACATATCTTTTTGTGTTGCACTTTCACAAAAAGAAATCTGGTTCTGAAAATAGCCGAATGCCACTGGTGGCGGCCATATTCAGCATTCGTTCATAACAAATGTTCTGAATGCACATACCTAAAAATTGCTATTTTGGGAACATTCTACATGTGGTCATCAGTTTTAAAGGAACACTCAAGACAAAATTAAACATTCATGATTCAGATAGAGCATGCAATTGTAAACAACTTTCCAATTTGCTTCCATTAACAAAATGTCTTTTTACAATTGCATTTTTTGAGTCACCAGCTCCTACTGAGGATGTGCAAGAATTCATAGAATATACGAATATGCATTTGTGATTGGCTGATGGCTGTCACATGATACAGGGGGAGTAGAAATAAACATAACTTTGAAATTTATCAGAAAAAAAATCTACTACTCAATTGAAATTCAGACTAAGGGGCCGAGTTATCATTGTGCGAGCGGACATGATTCGATATTGCGGATCATGTCCGTTTTACATCGATAAATGCCGACAGCATACACTCTTGGCATTTATCATTGTATGTATGTATTGGGTACTTGTAAAGCACGCCTAATCACCCGTAAGGGTCTCAAGGCGCTGCTCATTTTATCGACCTCGGAAGGATGAAAGGCTGAGTGAACCTCGCCGGGGATCGAACCTGCAACCCTTGGGTTGCTACATAGCTCAACCACAGTGCCTTAGCATGCTGAGCTATCTGTCTGGTGAACTGCTGGGGCAACGCCACCCCCTGCAGATTTGCGGCCAATTGGCCGCTAGCAGGGGGTGTCAATCAACCTGATCGTATTCGATCGGGTTGATTTCTGACAATGTCTGTCCGCAGAAGCAGTGGTCTTTAGGCTCGCCAGAAACACGGGGCATCAAGCTCCATACGGAGCTTAATAAATATGCCCCTAAGGGGTTGATTAAACAAATGTTGGACGGACATGATCGGCTGTAACGGACCATGTCCACCCGAAATTGATAAATGCTGACAGCATACGCTGTCGGCATTTAACATTGCACAAGCATTTCTTGTGAAATGCTTATGCAATGCCGCCACATGCACATTTGCGGCCAATCGGCTGCTAGCAGGGGTGTCAATTATCCCTATTGCATCTGATTGGGATGATTGCTGTCCGCCTCCTCAGAGGTAGTGGACGAGTTAAGGAGCAGCGGTCTTAAGACTGCTGCTTCTTAACTTACATTTACGGCAAGCCTGAAGGCTTGCGCGGAATAAGCAGCATCCGCTGCTTCGTAAATATACCCCTTAGTGCTATTGCATTGTCTAGTTATCATGCATTTGTTGATTATGTAAATCTACTGTATTTACTGGTCCTTTATTTACTGCTGTTAAATTGTAATTGCTTAAATAATGACATAATTTACTGATTTATTGGTTGTATTACTTTATTTTTTAATAGAGACAGGTATTTTAAAGTGCTTAGTTAATGGTTCAACCCTTAGTAATCCTAATTTCCTAAAACATTTAAATATTTGGATTAAATTCATTTTTTGTTTAATAGTTTACTCAGGTTGTATAGTAGATACAATATTTAAACATTTCATTATAGAAGATGATGAAAAAGCCATGATTTTCCCTATGTTGCCTTTGAAGTTTAATTAATCCCTTCATGCCCTTTGGACGTTCCATGTCGTCCTAACAGTGCTGGGCTTTAATGCCGCTAGGATCGCATGAAATGTCCTTACTGTTATGGCGTGTGTGATGAGAGTGGGAAGTGAGGTCACCGGATAGGGGTGGGGATTAGGTCCGTTATTGTCTATGTCGCAGTTACTAAGTGAGATCTATGGTACCAGATGTATACTTCCATGCTCTTCCATAAAATAGTGTTGTACCCTCTCTGCTGTGTCCTGCATCTCATGACATGGTGTCAGAAGTTCTTGCCTGTGCTTCTGTTTCCTGATTGATGACGACGATGTCGAAGTTTACCCCACCTGAGCCTTTTGATTTTTCTTAGCCTGCAGCTTGGTCCACATGGCATCAGCGGTTTCAGTGCTTCAGGATTGCTTCCAAGCTGGATAAGGAAAGTGGTAAAATACAAGTTAATTCTCTTTTATACTCTATGGAGAAAGATGTGGAGCCAGTGTTCAATGCCTTTACTTTCCAAGAAGGGGAAGAATTTGACTTTGACATAGTTATGAACAAACTCATTGTCCACTTTGTGCCCAAAAGAAATGTGATTCATGAGAGGGCTTGTTTTCACAAACGTGCCCAGCATGTGGGAGAATCTGTGGAGTCATTTGTGCGCAGCCTGTATGAACTAGCTGAATTCTGTGAGTTTGGTGTTGCTAAAGTGGAGCAAATCATAGTCATAGGAATTGCAGATGCTGAAGTCTCACTGAAGCTACAGTTGGAGGCTGATTTAACATTAGATGGAGCTATTAGAATGGCCTGCCAGAGTGAACTAGTAAAAAAGCAATCTGAGGTCTGAGAGTATTGTGGATGAAGTGCAGCAGTTCAGGAGGGCTGCTAGTGAAAGGCACAGTGTGAGCGGTAGACCAAGGGCAACAAATAGGCCCAGAAGCGGATGGGCGCAGCATGCCCACTGCACACGGTGCAACTGTATCCATGACCAGAGTATCATATGCCTTGCTAACAACAAAAGATGTAGAAAATGTAACCAAATGGGCCATTTTAAAGTGGTGTGTAAAACTGAATATATTAAGGAGATGCAAGTGGATAGCGACCAGGAGGGTCAAAAAGTGTCCTTTGTAGGGTCTGTTGTTGAATGACCTGGTTCAGATGAAGATTGGAAGGTTACTCTTACTGTAATGGGAGCTAAAGTTGCCTTTAAGATTGACACAGGAGCAAACATCACTGTTATGTCCCTTGCAACATTCATAAAACTGCCTCGACAGCCTCAGCTGGCGAAAGTTACAACAAAGGTCCATAGTCCTGGTGACTGCATTGATTGTGCGGGAAAATTTATTGCCAGCTACGTGTACAAGCAGAGGAAATTCACCATGTGGGTACATGTGATTAGAGGTCAGTGTGTTAACAACCTATTGAGCAGAAAAGCAGCCTGTGGTTTGGGTCTAGTCGCCAGAGTGAATGAGATCTCAGAAGATATGTATGGTGAATTGGGCCTGCTGAGTTGTAACTGATAAAAGAGAACAAACAAGTCTCTATAGAAGTGTGCAAGTGATCGCAGAGTCAGGGAAAGTAGCTGGAGTCTGGGAGAGAGCAAGCGAGAAGCATCAGTTAAAGCAAAGGCTTGAAAGAAAGCGGTGTATCTGTAAGTGCAATAGCTGCTGCCGAGAGTTGTCCGGTCTTCTGTCCTGACGGTTTCCTTTGAGGTTCCTTTACTGAGATTCAACTTGTCCCATTGGCTCCTCTGCTGGTATCTGCTCTGACGCTGTCCGTTGAGTGACGTCTGTTTCCAGTGGTCTGAGTCCACGCTTGTCTGACGGTCGACTTTTGGTCCCGTCCTGTCCGTTTCGGTACACGTTTGTACCGCTACTCTTATGAGTATTACACTGTGGGGGGACCTGTCTGCTCTGTTTTCGACTTGTTGTTTTAGACGATACTTGTCCCATGAGGCGCCTCTTCTATCTGTCTCCTACAGGTTACCCGACCTGCTGAGTTGTAACCCAGTCTGAATATCACTTAAAAGTGACGCAGTCCCATACAGAATTTCCACTCCACGTAGAATTCCGTTCTCGCTCATGCCTCAGGTGGAGAAGGAACTTATGCGTATGAAGAATATAGGAGTTATTGAAGAGGTTGTTGAAGCAACAGACTGGTGTGCCCCCATTGTGCCTGTTGCAAAGAAAAACGGGAAGGTACGCATCTGTGTAGACTTGAAAAGGCTGAATGAGGCGGTAAAGAGAGATGCCGACACTTGAAGACATAGCTCCAAAATTAGCGGGGGCAAAGTTCTTCACTACACTGGATGCTTCCCACGGCTTCTGGCAGATACCTCTAGATCCAAAGTGCCAAAAACTGACTACCTTCATTTCATAGGTAGGTCAGTTTTGCTTCTGCAGACTCCCTTTTGGGATTTCCTCTGCTCCTGAAATCTTTCAAAGAGAAATGAGTTCTCTCCTAAGAGACCAAAAGGGCACGGCAGTCGTCATGGACGACATCTTGGTGTATGAATCTACATTGGAGGAACATGATCAGCAATTGGGCTGTGTGCTGCAGACCATTAGAGAGTCCGGGCTGACATTAAATAAGGAGAAATGCCATTTTAGGAAAGCTGAGTTATGTTACTTTGGGCATATCATCAATGAGGATGGCATCAAGCCGGACCCCGATAAAATCTGTGCTATTGAACAGATGAAAAGTCCTTCTGATGTACATGAGCTGAGACAAATATTGGGCCTTGTAAATTATGTGGGCAGGTTCCTTCCAGATTTATCCACAATACTACACCCTATCACAGAGTTGCTAAAGATCTTGCCTGGGTCTGGGGACCTTCACAGGAAGAATCCTTTGTGCAGGTCAAGTCCCTGCTGGGGTCTGCCCCAGTGTTGGGGTTCTATGACCCTTCCAAAAAGACTGTTAGTGCTGATGCGAGCAGTTATGGGTTAGATGCCGCCTTCCTGCAGTTGAATGGAAACAAACTACAGCCCATCGCCTACTGTTCCCGTACACTGATGGCTGCTGAGTCGAAATACGCCCAAATTGAGAAAGAGTGTCTGGCTGCAGTTTGGGCCTGTGAGCGCTTTCAGTGTTACCTAGTGGGTTTAGAGAAATTTAGCCAGGAGACTGACCATAAACCACCAGTCCCTCTAATCAACTCCTATGATATCAACAAAACACCCCTAAGATGCCAGAGACTTCTAATGAGGCTGCTCATGTTCAACGTTCAGGCAGTGCATGTGCCGGGGAAACAACTGGCTGTGGCAGATACACTTTCCAGGCTCCCGCTGGCTGCTGCTGAAGAATCTTCAACAGAATCAGATGTGAAGGTGTATGTAGATTCAGTTCTGGCCTCCAAATCCATTTCTTCAGGGAAGCTATAACAAATAAGAAAGGAGACATATTAAGATACAGACCTTCAAGAAGTTATTAAGTACATAAAAGAAGGTTAGCCCGAGAGTCGGGCAGCCTGGATGTCTTTAAGTTCTTACCAGTCAGAAAGGTTGCAGCTCACGGAGCTGATTGGGTTGGTGCTGTTCCAGGACCTCATTGTTATTCCTGTTAGCATGCGGCAGGAAATGTTAAGCAGGATTCATGATGGCCACTTGGGCATTACAAAGTGCAGAGAAAGGGCATCTACTACAGTATGATGGCCAGGGATCAGTTCTGAAATTGCAAGCCAATGTCTCAAAATGTGCCTTTTGCCGGGAACGCTGGCCTACTCAGAGAAGGGAGCCCTTGATTTCTACTCCGCTGCCTGCAGGCCCGTGGCAGAAGACAGCTGCTGATTTGTGCGAGCTGCATGGTAAAAAGTACCTAGTAATGATCGACTACTATTCCAGGTATTTGGAAATTGCACCTTTGAATGAAATCACAAGTCAAGCCTTTATCACTCGTCTCAAGAGCTTGTTTGCCCGGTGGGGCATACCAATGGAGTTGGTGAGTGATAGCAGAAAGCAGTTTGCTTCCACAGAGTTCTGTTCTTTCATGTGGTCCACATTACTCGCAGGCCAATGGAATGGCTGAAAGGGCAGTTCAAACAACAAAGTTCATTTTGAAGCAATCTGAGCCATACCTGGCCCTCTTGTCCTATAGGGCAACTCCCATCCAAGCCGTGGGTTTTAGCCCGGCACAGCTGATGCTAGGACGTCAGATTCGCACCACCTTACCCTCTGTGGGTGTCTTCCAGCCAACTGGCTCTATTCCTCGGGACGAGGTCTTTAGGAGGGATGAACAGGCAAAAAGGGGCTATCGATTCTTCTACGACAGGAGACACTCTGTGAGGCCCTTGCAGGAGCTGAATGCGGGGCAAAGTGTCAGAATTAAACTGGATGATGAGAAGAAATGGAAAAAGCCTGCTACGGTAATTGGATGCTCTCCAGAACCAAGGTCTTATGTAGTCCTTACTGATGGAGGGACAGTCACACGTCAAAATCGAAAACATCTTCAGCCTGTACCTGAGAGTTTGGAGTTGGATGCCTCTTTACCACCGCCGGTGGGATCCCCTGTTTTGAGAGGGGTGCCTTCCCCTCAGCAAGATCACAGCAGGGATATGTCTTTGCCTCCAGCAGACTCTCAATCACCTTATTCTGTATCAGAGAACAGTTCATGTAGAGTTACATCAAGTAGAAGAGTGGTGAAACTTCCGGCCCGATATCGGGATTAACTCTAGTTAGAACAGTGACCGGAAATATGGGCAGAATAATCCCATGGTCACTGTGGACTAGGGTAGTCTACCCGGATGTTCAAGTCAGGATGTAATATATGTTGTTTATACAGATAGTCTCTTTAACCTGTTATTTGTTATATACTATACAAAACTGTTGTTGTATGCTTCTTGCATACCTTGTTATTTGTTGTATTCAAATGAAAAAAAAATGTATGCTTTGTCCTTTGAAAAGGGGGAAGATGTGATGAGAGTGGGAAGTGAGGTCACCTGATGGGGCAGGGCTTAGGTCCATTATTGTCTAAGTCGCAGTTACTAAGTGAGATCTATGGTAACAGATGTATACTTCCATGCTCTTCAATAAAATAGTGTTGTACGCTCTCTGCTGTGTCCTGCATCTCATGACAGCGTGTTTCTTCTCTCCTGTTGTTTCGTGAGTGCTGGATTCAGTTGGGGGGCATGGCAAGCAACTCAAGCTGTCCCCCAGGATCCAATCTGCAATCAGGAGCAGCGACAATCAGTCACTGCAACAATGTAACAGCCAATGAGTGGAATGATTGGCTGTTACAACTGTATCTCCTTCCTCTCTTCCTTCACTGCGATCTGAGGGAGAAAGGAAGACAGACCAGTGCTACAGTGTGTCCAGCAAAACTTGTGCTGCCCTGCTGGAAAAAATATATATATACATATATAAAATTAAAATTTTCACTGCTGATCACATACACCTAGATGATGAGTTTTGAGTGCTATAGGGAAAGTAAAGAATGCAACAAAAGTTGCATTATTTAACCCCCTATAGCGCTGCCATTCCAAGTTTTGAAAAACACAGCAAAATCTAGATTGCAGTGGGTCAAGGAGGGAGTTTAGTGTAAGGAAATGGGATAGACATGCATATACTAGCTTTTCAAGAAGCTTTGAGGCAAGAGGTAGTAGGGAAATAGGGCGGTAGTTGGATGGGGAGGTTGGATCGAGAGAAGGTTTTTTGAGGATGGGTGTGACTAATGCATGCTTAAGAGATGTGGGAACTATACCAGTGCTGAGGGAGAGGTTGAAAATGTGTGTTAGTATAGGGGTAAGGGTATAAGAGAGGGAGGGGAGTATTTGTGAGGGGATGGGGTCGAGGGGACAGGTAGTGAGGTGAGAGGATAGTATAAGGGCAGAAACATCATCTCTGTAACAGGGGCAAAAGAGCTAAATTTATGGCTATGTGGGTTTTGGATGATTGTGAGCTTTTGAGGGGGAAGGAGACCGGTAGTATGTTGAGAGCTGATTTAATTTCTGATGGAGTCAATTTTGTTGTTGAAGTAGCTGGCAAAATCTTGGGCTGAGAGAAAAGTTGTGGTGGGAGTGGGCGGAGAAGAGTATTGAATATGGAGAACAGACGTTTTGGGTTTGAAGAAAGAGTAGAGATAAGAGTGGAGAAGTAATGTTGCTTAAATAGATTAAGGGCAGAATAGTAAGAGTTCAAGATGAACTTGTAGTGAAGATAGTCAGCAGAACTCTGAGATTTTCTCCAGTGTCTCTCAGCAGTACAGGAAAATCTGCGTAGGTACTGGGTCAGAGGGGTATGCCAGGGCTGAGGATGAGTGTATGTTTTCCAAGTTATCCGGATCTGATGGATGCTGTTCCTTCTTTCAAGTTTACTACTTCCATTTGTTGAGGTCCTCTGGGAGAGTTGGAGACCGGGTGCCTTCTTTCGTTTGCTGGTCGGTATGTTATGGTAGGTGGGGCCAGGTTATCAAGGACCGATGTAAGGGTGGAGTTATAGTGGCAGATGGATTAATCAGGACAGGAAAAGGAGGGGATGGAAGAGAGAAGATGTTCGAGAGAGCTAGCGAGCTGTTGCTGATCTAATGACTTGATTCTTCTGTGAAGTTTAGTGTGAGGGGTAGAAGGAGGGAGAGTAGTAGGGAGGGAGGTGATGGTATAAGTGAGGAGGTGGTGGTCAGAAAGAAGAAAAGGTGAGTTTGTGAAGTTTGAGATAATGCATTGATAACTGAAAATCAGATCAAGGGAGTGACCATCTTTATGAGTGGGAGAGTCAGTCCATTGTGACAGGCCGAAAGAGGAAGTGAGTTGCAGAAGTTGTTTTGCAGAGGAGGCAGTAGGATTATCAACAGTGAGGTTGAAGTCACTGAGAATGAGGGCAGGGGTATCTGAGGAAAGGAAGTAAGTAAGCCAGGCGGCAAAGTAATATAGAAATAGAGTTGCGGAGCCAGGGGGGTGTTATATGACTGCAACGCGTATAGAGAGGGGAGAAAATAAGCGAATCATGTGTGTTTCGAATGAAGAAAATTTGAGGGAAGAGAAGGGCTGTATTTGTTGAAAGGTGCAACAAGAGGAAAGTAAAATACCAACACCACCTCCTTGTCTATTGTCAGACCTAGGAGTGTGGCTGAAGTGGAAACCGCCATGTGACAGTGCAGCAGAGGAAGCAGTGTCTGATGAAGAGAGCCAGGTTTCTGTGAGAGCCAGAAGATTTAGAGAGTGGGAGATAAAGAGGTCATGGATAGAAGTGAGTTTGTTGCAAACAGAACGAGAGTTCCATAGTGCAAAAGTGAAGGGGGTGGTGACTTTAGATGCAAGAGGAATAAGATTAAGGTTACCAGAGTTTTGTTTTTGAAGTCTATTGAAGAGCACACATAGGTGTGCAGGGCAAGGAAGTTGTGGGAGACCAGGATTGGGGGAGATGTCGCCTGCAGCTAGTATGAGCAAGAGGGAGAGTGACATGAGATGAGTGGCAGATTTGCAGTAGTGAGACTGTTTTTGTGATGACTTGCAAGGGGGAGAGAGAGTCGTTAGGAATATGTGAAGTTCATGAATACAAAAGTAAGGTGAGGTTAAGAGAGATGGGCTAATGAGCAGTGCAGGTGGTGAGGGGTAAGGAGTAATTTAGTAAAGTAGTTTGTTAAACAGACAAAAGGTGGCAAAAAGGAATATGAAGATATTTAGCATTTTTACAAAATAGTCAAACAGTGTATAAAACTCAGTATTAAAACAGAACTTGCCTTATCCCTTGTCCAATCCTTGTATAATTTTTTGTGCCTCACTTATAAATGTTCACTTAAGAGATATGAACAGATGATCTTACAATATTGCTATCTAACCTACATTGCTAACCCCTGCATAGCAGTGTTAAATTTATAGGCCACAGCATTCAGCTGGAGGCAATAAATTAGGTAATGACCTGAACAAAGACAGTCAAAGGCCAATTGGGAAAATTTGATTCAGGGTGAGATAAGTTAAAAATAACAGACAATATAATTTGTGGGAGGCTGTGGTTAAACCATTAGTGAAATGATAAATTTAGGAATTAAAACAAGTATTTGCAAAGTTTGAAAATCACATAGATAAAGGCAAGATATCAGCATGGTAAATACATAATTAATTATACAGACAAATGCAAAAAAGAGAGGCTTGAAATACAGATAACACAAAACAGGGAAAAGGGCAGGATTTGAATGCAGGGACCCAATTCACATACCAAAAGAGAGGCTTGAAATACAGATGACACAAAAACAGGGGAAAGCGCAGGATTTGAATGCAGGGACCCAATTCACATACCAAAAGAGAGGCTTGAAATACAGATGACACAAAAACAGGGAAAAAGGCAGGATTTGAATGCAGGGACCCAATTCACATACCAAAAGAGAGGCTTGAAATACAGATGACACAAAAACAGGGGAAAAGGCAGGATTTGAACGCAGGGACCCAATTCACATACCAAAAGAGAAGCTTGAAATACAGAAGACACAAAAACAGGGGAAAAGGCAGGATTTGAACGCAGGGACCCAATTCACATACCAAAAGAGAGGTTTGAAATACAGAAGACACAAAAACAGGGAAAAAGGCAGGATTTGAATGAAGGAACCCAATTCACATACCAAAAGAGAGGCTTGAAATACAGATGACACAAAAACAGGGAAAAAGGCAGGATTTGAATGCAGGGACCCAATTCACATACCTGCAAGCAGAAGAGAGAGTAGGTTAACTCAGCATTCCTTAGCAGATGTCAATAGGCAGCTTGTTAGTTAGTAAACAGCAGTGTGGTGAGTATTGAGTGTAATACTTATATAATTCTTATCTTAGTGCCTCACTAACTTTGTGATAAGAGTTAACAAATTCCTCCTTACCCATAACTACTTCATGTTTGAAGGGGAGTTTTACCTCCAGAGACGTTCAACAGCAATGGGTTCATGGGTTGGTGGGAGCTGTCCCACCTCTATGGATGTGAACACCCCCTCAGACAGAAGGTGTTTTTATAAGAGGTTTATAGATTGCCTAATATTCACCTGGGATGGAGATGTAGGGGAGGCAAATCAATTTGTAACTCTTTTGAATGACAACAATATAGGATTGGAATTCACAGATCTTTTTGGTAAACAATCTATAGATTATCTTGATATCACTTTAAAGGGAAATTTGTATGGCTCCATAACCACAGATGTATATAGGAAACCCATCACCGGGAATAGCCTTTTACATGCTAGGAGCAATCATCCAAAAAGAGTATTCTTTTCAGTCTTGAAGGGTCAGTTTACACGTTTAAAAAGAAATTGCACAAAAAGGAATGTTTTGAAAAACAGGCCGAACATCTAACTATGAGACTGAGAGAGAGAGGTTTAATCATAAGATAATTAATAAGGCCAGGGAATAAATAGAGAAGATGGATCGAAAGGATCTCTTGAAAAAAATAATGCATACAGATAAGAAAGGGTTTAAAAGGTATAACCTTTGTTAGACAATTTAGTAACCAGTATCAGGATATATGTATCCTGATTACCCTCCTAAACCTATGCATACAGTAGCCAACATGAAAGGAAAGACATAACATACATGGACACTATATGAATTTGAGATGTATGGAACGAAATACAACACAGCCTAAGCAACACAGGAATTGAGTGAAAGTAAAGATCTGACACACAGGGATCCAGAGGAAAAGCTAACCCTAAGATGTGAAAATGTGGTGAATTCTCACATAAATTACCATTAGGGTGGAAAATACATAAGGACAACAAAAACTGCCTAAAGTTCAGTAAATGGTGACAATCGGTTATCAACAAGATGGCATCTATATATATAAGGTCTAGATAGCAAAATTAGATTTAAATAGTCATATGCAAGTAGCATATTTGCTAATATGTAGCATTTTGTTTAATTTTACTTTATGTTTTTATAGAGGTTTCATCTCTGGACACTTATGAAAAAGTGTTTAGACCAATTGGACAAAACTAGACTTGTGGTAAATACATGGTATATAATAGGCACAAGCATGAACACAGTGGGGGCAACAATAATATATGTATGATGTATTTGGATAATTTTTAAGATATGGGGCATCAATAGTTAACAGGTGAATTAGATAGCAAACATAACGCCATAGAGGATAATATAAGAACAGCGAGTGGAAGATGACATGCTCCAAACATATGGCCAACCAAGGTTACCGTGGTAACCCAGATAAACAACTAGTCACTAAGCAGCCCGCACACGATAGGATATAAGAGGCTGCTTCCAATATAAACATGCACAGAAAAAAATGCCCACACAATGCACTATGATGTACATAATAGATAGATAAGGCAATGCAGAGACGTTGCAGCACTGGATATGTAGAAGGCTGAAATAAAAGCCTAAGATGTGAGATAACAGTCTGAGCGCTAAGCTAGTTATAACACTTTAAGAAATACACAGAGATATAATAAATTTAATTATGCACATTTGACACTTGCAAAAGATTGCGATCTGAAGATATTCACAACTATAAAGTATAATATACACGGATAATGTATAACAGCATAGACTGGAAGTCATGTGATAGTAGATACTTCCGTTTGCAAATCACTGGAATGCTCACTGCGCTCCACACACAAGTGTTTGGCGGTTTTTTCTGGGTCACTAGAGGTACACAGGTATTTTGCATTCATGTAATTTATATGTTGATATATATATATGAGTTGTATTTGACACTATTGTTATGCTGATGACGGGGACTTGTTCCTTGAAAACGTTACATTAAAAAAGAGACTTTTTTGTTCTCAACTTCACAAAAGACCTGAGAGTGAAGTTTCTTTATTGGAGATATATATATATATATATATATATATATATATATATATATATATATAATATACATTCTATACTGTATACATACACCTATACACACACACATACATATGTATATATATTATATATATATATGTGTGCGTGTGTAAATTATATATGTTATTATGTGCTGTTACCCTCCTGGCATAGCCAGAAAATAATATTTTTTTGCAAAGATTATATTGACAGCAAAGCTTATAAAGAGACCCTTGTAATATAAAAATGCAACATTACAGCATTCATGATATTAAGCCTGTGTGGTTCACAGATGACACTTGTTCCTTGACCTAAAGGGAACAATATATATGTCAGTATTTTTCTCCACTTATGTCTATACCATAACATTTTGGGTGTGTTTGAATCTGCATCATGTCTATAACTTTAAAAATCAGGTTTTATCTGGGCCCTTGAGTCATATATAATTTATTCACTGCATTATCTGCAACGCCCAAATAAGCGTATGCTTGGTTTGTAAAAAGAAATTACATAGTTTAACAGATGCAGGTTTCTTTTTTCAAAATGCAGATTGTTGAAGGGTTTTCTCACATTGGTCTAACCATTAGATTCCCCTGACAACATAACTGATTTAAAACACAAAATAAAATGTAACTATATAATTCCATACCCTTCCCTCCCATTTTTATATTAACCAAATGTTCTAAAAATGTATATATTAACTTTTCTGTATTTTAAAAAGAAAGGTTGGTGTGGATTGTAAATACTGTAATAAAACAGAGAATATTCCTTCTCTGTATTAACCCATTTAAGGATTATGGGGTATTTTGCATGTTAAAGACAATTTTTTGTACATTTTTTAATATTGTTTAGATATTGCAGGAGGTTTGCAATATTTTATATACACCTGAATATTACATATATTTTTTTTCTTCAGGACAAAAATTATTATCTTTTTTTATTTTTTTTAAATAACATAAATATGTCAAATATAACTAAAAATTATCATATAATTGTGAAATATAACCCCCATTTAAAATAATATATTATGGGCTAGATTACAAGTAGTTAAGCTTTTTGCGCTAGTTGGGTTGCGCTCGTATTAGAAGTTACAGAAAAACTTATTTTGCGCAAGCAGTAACCCGACTAGCGCAAAAATCTGAACATCGAATATTGCGTACGCGTTCACGTATTCCCCCATAGAAGTCAATGGAGAAATAAAAGTGGAAAAAAAACTAACACCAGACTATGGCGCAAACACGATTGCATTTTTGCAATTGCCCTAACCCAACACGAAAATATCAATATTTCCTATTCCAATGTCCTTAACATAACAGAATATGTTCTATTAATTCATAATTAAATATTTCTACATATATATGATGGTTTTTTAAACAAATATATAATACATGATCGATAATCATGTACTTAAAGTCCACCACAGTATGCCCCTTTTGAGCGATGCGCCGTGCAACAGGTTGCTCAGATGTCCCTTTCTGTATTGCCAACTGTATGGCCGATATATGGTTGGCCATATGAGTGCGCAAATCATATGTTGTTTTTCCTACATAAAATAGGCCACAAGTGCAGTGGAGGAGATACACAATATAGGTTGTTGTGCATGTTTATCAGGGTCTAGGATCAGTTTTTGACCAAAATATCCCTTAGAGAGGTGGCCTTCCT
Source organism: Bombina bombina (assembly GCF_027579735.1). Classification (NCBI taxonomy): domain Eukaryota; kingdom Metazoa; phylum Chordata; class Amphibia; order Anura; family Bombinatoridae; genus Bombina; species Bombina bombina. The sequence goes on along the minus strand of NC_069501.1, from coordinate 639,457,328 downwards.
ATATCTAATCCGTGGGGGAGGCATGTGTTCAAAGGGAAATGTCTGGTCACTTTTTACAATATTCCAATTTTTCTCAAAAGTTTCTTTAATTTATTTTTTCTCACCAGTAAACGTGGTGACAAATGTGAGCTGTTCCTGTTGTGCCTTCCTATTAGAGTCATCCAGACTATGTAGCTGTTTATCCAATACTTTCTGTGGGTAGCCCCTCTGTTGAATTTTTTTATATATCTCACCCAACTGTGTTTGAGCTTTTTGTTCATCTGTATTGTTCCTACACACTCTCTTGAATAAGGACTTGGGTCGTGATCTTTTCAAGGTGGGTGGATGACTGCTCGTATAGGTTAGTAGAGAGTTGCAATCTGTCTTTTTGCAAAATAATGTTGACTTGAGAATGCCTGCATCCTTGTACAGGCAAAGATCCAGAAAGTGGATACTGTTATTGTCAAATGACATCTTAAATGTCAAAGCTGGATTAGCTCCATTCAGTTTCTCAAACCAATCAGGCAACAAATCACCTGATCCACCCCAAATCACAAACAAGTCATCTATATAACACTTGAAGAATTTGATATTTGGATCCTTAAACAAATCTGTTCCTGAGGTTTCAAATTCCACCATGTAGAGATTGGCATATGATGGGGCCACGTTAGACCCTATTGCTGTGCCGTTTTTTTTTAGGAAAAACAGATTTTCGAACTTAAAATAGTTGGTCAGGCAAAACTCCAGTAGGTGCAACAAAGTCCCACATATGGATATTTCGATAACTGCCTCACCACAGCTTGTAACCCTTCACTGTGGGGAATCACCGTATACAAACTTTATCCAGTGTGACAAGTAGATCCCCTTCATTGAGCAGTGGTAATTTCTTAATATACCCCAGCAACGTGGGAGAGTCCAGTAGAAAAGATGTTGCAGTATATTATAAAAAAGGTAGCCAGTTGCAGGAGTGAGTCTATGGCAATGGTCTGCCAGGTGTTGAACTAAGGCTCTTGTGCACCTTCAGAAGGGTATAGAAGACTGGTGTTCTAGGGAACTCAGTCTTCAAATATTCCCACATTCTTTTATCAATACAATCACCTTCATAGATCCACAGCAGGTATTCATCAATTTGGCTTTTTAAGCTCCTTACAGGGTCTGCAGATAGTCGAGTATAGGTGCTCACATCATCTAATTGTCTCAATATTTCCAATATATATATATATATATATATATATATATATATATATATATATATATATATATATATATATATATATACATCTTTAGCAATGTATCTGTATGTATCTCTATGTTAAAGTACTTTGGCGGCTTTTTTTTCTAACACCCGAGATCTCATATCTTTGAGCCCTTATGACTTTTTTGTACAATATTTTGGAAACATATTTTTTATTAGATGGTGTTAATATGAGCATAACTCATGTAACTGTGTACTTTGTAATTTATTTTTGAAGTGTTTAGTGCAATTTTTTAGTTCCGCAAAACAGTTAACCACAGCTCTAAGTTTGCAGTAAGAATTGTAACGTCGCGATTTCGCTCAACTTGTAATATGAACGCAATTAAAACGAATCGCAAAACATGATATCTCTTGCACAACAAAGTTTGAACCTCACTTGTAATCTTGCCCTATGTAGTTGTATTTTGGAATTTAAATATGTTTTAATGTTTCATCAACATTTTCTCATGCCATCCAAAATCATAAATCACCTAATCAAAAAAAAAAAAATGAAAAAATTATGTACCATGCCATTACTACTTCTTAACAAAATGTTAATGTTATAACTGTAATAACTATAATGGTTACGTTTTGCAGGACACACCGTATCAAAGTGGTGGATTTGCACAGCATAGCAAATCAGTGGTGGCTCTGCATACTGAATCAAACAGTGGTGACAGTATATGAAACACATGAACCTGGAGGCAGGATGACCTCTTATTTTTCACCATTATTCCTAGACTAATTCCTAGCAATATTATCAGCGCAAACAAATAATTTCCAATTACTGGATATAGTAAACTAATAGAATAAATACACTGCCTTTCTATTTTACAAATTACAAATCATAAACTATGAAAAAAATAATAGGCAGTATAATGCTTAGAACAGTGTTAGTGTTACCAAGTCACTCAGTTATTTTGTGATTAAATTGTCCTCTTACTTAGCTGGTCCGAGATGACCGTCTAGAACAGGTTTTCTAGATAGTCCAATCTGGCTCATTAAGAATTTTTGGTGCAGCTGTTGAGTAGCAAGATTTGGGTGCTACATTTTGTAGGACAGAAATCAGTGGATCCCTTTAAACAAATAAAATTATGGTAGAATTGCAGCATGGGAAAGCTTGTTTGGGAAATATTGGGCAGACTTGTTGGGCCTATGGTTCTGCCGTCAAAATCTATCACCTAGATTACGAGTTTTGCGTTAGGAGGGGTGCGTTAGTTACACATACTTTATTTCCTTTGCGCACTTTTCTTAACGTCAGTATTACGAGTCTCAAAACAACCTCGTAATGTGTCACGGTAACACGAGTACCGCGTTTATTTTATACACGTAATCACGGCAGCGTTAAACATTCTCCCAATGAGATCAATGAGAAATCAAAGAAGCACGCATTTTTCAGATAACACTCGATCTCGCGAGAAATACGCACTGCTCTGTCATATTATGAATACCACATAATGCACAACAAAAACACACAGCACATGTACTAACAACAATCACGCAACATAGCACATACGCATTACACATGCTTGTGTGCCTCAAGCATTTGTTCCGGGAAGCCCCCGTCCTTCACGAGTGAGTTAAATAAGGATAGCAGAGGGGGTGTTATATGATGCATGTAAATTTTGTAGTATTTTATACCTATCAGTAGGCATGCTACTGATGGCTAATTTGATTTCTTCCGCTGTAAACGGAATCAGCATGTCTTCCGAGCTCCCTATGTCAAGTGTAGGTAATTGTAAGTCAGATAAGAAGTTATGTATGTCTTCCTGAGTGCTGTCATTTTGTAAGTTGTATAGCTGCTCAAAGAATTGTTTAAGCGTCTCTGCGATATTCTTGCTGTCTTTGTGTACATGTCCCTGTGCGTCGATTATAACGTGTATGTGTGTGCTCAATTGAGTCTCAGGGCTTTTGCTAAAGAGGCGCCTGCTTTATAATTAAATTGTGTTAAATTAATTGTGTTAATGACTCCAGCACGTCAGGAGACAGTGTTTTTTTTGTCTTCCGATTCCCAGAATTTAATTTGTGCAAGTGTAGAGTTTAGGTACTGTCTATCATTCTTCCGATCCCTAGCTTTGTGTTAAGTTTTGTCAATATGCTGCCTGATCATAGTGTTGTCTAGTAGTGTTATGTTCCTGTACCTTTGTACCTTTAATTTTCACTGATCAATTCCTGACACTTCTATTTAAGGCCACTCCTTCCTGCCTTCAACAGGTCACGAGGCAGAGGCAGGGGCAGGGGTTTCCCCAACAACAAGGATAATAGGGAGAGTAACCCTCAGGCATCTAAAGAGAGTGGATTTGGGCATCAGAAAGAGAAAAAGGTCCAGTTCTCTGAAAGTGAAGCCGAATCCTTTGACGATAGCTCAGCATCAGGGGGGGAGGATTATATTGAGACTTCCAATCTTCCCACCACTGTGCCCTCAGGGACAGTGGTGGTAAGATCAAAATCCTCCAGCACAGTAATGCCTCCCATTTTGAAGAAACAACATCAGGGAATATTAAAGTACACCCCTGATGAAATACCTGTCGCAGGACAACCTCAGATTGACAGAGAGGCAAGAACAGATAGAAGTGACAAACGAGATCTAGAACAGGTTTTTTGTCTTCCCCCCAAGGAACCAGAGGGAGGGGGGAAAGGGAGGGGAGGTCAGTCAGGTCAGCCAAGACCAAATCGTCAATCAACCAGACGGGGCAGGAATGTGAGCAAGTACCAGTAAATGATATAAATGTAATTAACCTGTCTGATTATGTATTGTCAAATATGGAAATTAAAGTGTTGAGCCTGGGACTGGGATTTGTCCCATCACACAAGTTTAACCTATTTAACACATTGATTGACGTCAATAAATTAATCAGAGGGTTAACTGTACGGAAATTTTTCTATAGGGATAACTTGGAGAATAATGAGACTCCCCCACATCAGGGAATATCCAAGATGAATACTGATAAGCTTCCTTTTGCTGAGGAATGTGACATAGTGAATTTGGATACACTAGCTTATGAAGGAAGGATAGATGAATACACTCCAGCGGTGCAGATACCAACATTTAAATCAGCTTCTAGTTTCTATCCAATTCAGTGCAGAGGAGATGCATTAGAAACTTTCCAAGCAAGAGTTGAAAGGGACCTGACGTTGTTACACCGGGCCACCCCTAACAATCAGCATAATCTGAATTTTAAGGAAAGAGAAGCTCTAAAGAAACTTCAAACCAATGAAGATTTGGTTATCAGGAATGCTGATAAGGGTGGCTCGGTGGTAGTAATGTCAAGAACCCAATTTGTTACAGAAGCAGAAAGACAGCTGCAGGATAGTAGGTTCTATCAGGTTTTGAGAGGCGATCCAACAAATAAATACAGGAAGGATTTGGCACAGATCATAGATGATGGTAGGGAACTGGGCATTTTGGATGGGTCTACCTGTGAGTTCCTCCAGGTAGATAACCCTGTGATCCCTATTTTTAATCATTTTCCAAAGGTTCACAAGTCCCTGGAGGGGGTCACGGGTAGACCCATCGTAAGTGGCATTGGATCTTTATTGGAAAGAACCTCACAGTGGGTAGATGGATTACTACAACCCATGGTAGGGAAACTAACTAGCTTTTTGCAGGATACCACACATGTTTTAAAATTGATGGAGAACATGGAATGGCAAGATTCAGACCTGTGGCTTACGATAGATGTTAAAGCCCTATATACCTCTATACCGCATGATAGGGGATTAGAGGCTATAGAATTTTTTCTGAGGAGACAAACTGGCTTTTCGAATGAGTCAATTGATTATGTACTTGGAGTTGTGCAGTTTCTCTTGACATAATTATTTCTTTTTTGAGGGGGTGTTTTATCTCCAGAGATGCGGGACAGCGATGGGCGCGAAGTTTGCGCCTTCCTTTGCCAACCTCTATATGGGGTGGTGGGAGCTGTCCCGCATCTATGGGGATGGGAACCCCTTCAGGAGAAATATCCGATTCTACCGGCGCTACATTGATGATCTGCTCCTGGTGTGGAGAGGCACAGTGGAAGAAGCCAAGACTTTTGTGAATTGGTTAAACCACAACGACTTTGGGCTGGAGTTCACTTTTGAACTAAATAAACATCAAATAAACTTTTTGGACCTTACTTTAAGAGGTATTCCCGAAGTCGGAGTGGTAACTGAGGTTTACAGAAAACCAATAACAGGCAACACTCTACTCGACGCCAGGAGTAGTCATCCAAAGCAGGTTTTCAGATCGGTTGCAAAGGGTCAGTTTACCCGACTGAAACGCAATTGCAGTGATTCTAAGCAGTATGAATTGCATGCTGAAAAATTAACTGATCGCCTGAAGGCAAGAAGGTACAAAGGGTCTGAGATTAACAGAATCAAGAAAGAGGTCTCTTCCTCTAATAGAAAACAATTATTAGAGAAATCTGAAGGAAAATGTCTAACAGTGACAACATTTATTTTGTAACAGACTATAGTACCCAATATAATAAAATATGTCAAATAGTAAGAAAACACTATAAATTATTAGCAGCGGATGATTCACTAGCCAGTGTTATAGAGAAGGGATGCAAATGTTCCTTTAGAAAGGGAGTTACGATGGGTAATTTACTGGCACCCACACAATTAAAAAGCAGACGGAGTGAACAAACGAGCTCTTGGCTTAGTTGCAAGGGAGTCTTTAGGTGTCATAATTCTACATGCAAAGCGTGTGAACACCTATTGACAGGCAATGGTTTCAGATGCAGTGTAACTGACACGAAGTATAAACACAACAAGTGCATGAACTGCCGAAATATTTTTGTGATCTAAGTAGCAGGCTGTGTGGCATGCAATTTACAATATGTGGGCATGACCACAAGGGAGGCACGAGTTCGCATCAGGGAGCATCTTCTGGATATCAAGGCAGGCGTCCTGACCACCCCCCTCGTCCAACATTTCAAATTGTTCCATAATAAGGACAACACTCATTTTAAATGGACAATAATTGAGACAGTGGATGCGGGGCGAAGAGGGGGTGACAGAGAGTCTGTGCTTGCCAAAAATGAGATATTTTGGATCTTCAAATTGAAAACAAGGTTTCCAACAGGCCTAAATTCAGCCTATGACCTCATTAATCATTGGATTTAGTATAGTATGTCTTAGTATTTGAGAAAATAATCTCAAAAAAGTTTCAAACACTATATTAAAATTGTGATTTTTAGCCTGTACTAACAAAATGCCATAATAGGGCAATTAGGGACTCTTTAATAATTGTTACCTTAGTCATTTAACTGAGTTGGATATGGGAATAATAATCATTCCTTGAACTACAGTATTTGAATACTAATATGGATCAACATCATGGGTATCCTTTAGAGTGAGACTAGAATGAGAGATAAAAATGCCAGCCTATAAGTCTGAGTGATATTCATATCTATGGAAATATTAAATTACAGTATTAAGTAATAAGACAGTTCAGTCATTATAAATAGACTAGAGTCAATTTTAAAAATTGAAAATAAAATTCAAAAAATAAAAATCTAGAAACTGCAATTTTAATAAACAGTGAATGTGCTCATCTTTATTCCCTTAGTTGATTGCCTGACAGTATTATCTACACTAATATAACATTACTTAGTCATTAAATAAATTAGCTTCACATTTGTTTAAGTCACAGAATAGACAGGATATACAACATCTTATTAGTAACAAGTTTGATTGTGTGTCAAATGTTCATTTCACCGGGAAGGAAGTAGTTAACCCAGTTTCAGCCATTCAGCCAATAGCATGTTTTTACTCCTTTTTTAAAGCCCAGAGTAAGAAGGGAATGTATGAGCTATGATTACGGCATGTAGCCGAAACGCGTAAGCTTGTATCAACTGGAGGGCTGTTTGTACCTTTCTGTGATCATTTTATCTGAATAAATGCAGAAATTTAATTGACTAACCTGCGACTCCAGACATCCGTTTTTTTCATTTGCTGCAACAAGCCGCAGTTGGAGTCAGCAGGTTCATATTACCCACTATATCCATGTTCCAGTTGGATTTGCAAGAGCGAGAACTATCGATTGAATAAAAGAATCGAGGACTCCTTACCCCCCAAAAAGCCGGTATCCGCCAGGTGACGTCATACCTGTGAGCCGGGTGCATCAGAGTGCGGCGCCTTTTCGAATAGCCTGTTTGAGCGTGGTAGCTCCGGGCTGAAAACATAGATCGAAGGCGGCACAGGAAAAGTTTCACCGCAAGGCTTCAGCCCACACAGGTAACACACCGAGATGAGCGGCCGTGAAGAGGGGGGTAAGTCTTACTTGCTTGAAGTCTAACTTGTTTATAATAGACCAATCCTCATTGGATAGCTTCACTGGGGTTTTGTTTGCTCCTACTTCTTTAGGGGAACAGACAGTTGATGTCAAATTAAAGTGTACGGCTTCACTTTCAACCCTTTGTGTGGATCCCAATGTACCGTGGAACTGTGTAATTGATATTTTTGGACACATTTTACTGCACACAGCAGTGACAGAGTCAATTCAGCATTCATCAGAATTTGGTGACTAAGTTTGTCAATGTGATAGATAATACTAGCATACAAGTACATGTTGAAGGTATTAATTACTTGTCTTACAATATCTGGCTTAGGCTGATGGCTCCCTGGCCATCTTGGATAACGACCTCCCAATTATACAGTATTGCCAAGCAGTGAAATTTGAAGCGGTTCAACTGCTTTGTTGGTTTATACACCGGACTGGACATTACTTTAAGTGGACGTTTTTTCATATACTCAATGGTGTGAACAATCAGTGTATCAAATCCCTTGAATAATTCCTGACATATGGGTATAAATTGTATCACCTTGTAGGGGTCAGCGAATGTTTATATTGCATAGACCATTATCTACAAAACTATGTCGATCACATGGACTGATTTGGACTTTTGCTCATACTATTGATACTCAGTGATTGTTGAATTACTTTTGCACTTTCTTTTCTTTTCTCTTCTTCTTTTTTTCTTCTTTTTTACTTAATTTTGCCTGTTTGTTTTGTTGTGTTCTGGTGTATTTTTCTGATTATACCAGTGTGCAGCAGGGTGGATAGCATACCTACATATCATTTCATAGTCTATGAAAAGTGAATGTTTATAATCAATTCCAACTACCTACATTAATTTGGGTGAGAATTTGGGTGCGAAACAACCTCTTTTTAAATGAAGAGGCACTAATAGGAAGTCTATCTTTTTGTTAGTTAACATATATAACAGTCTTTACAAATATAACAGTGCTAACTGGGAATATATTTCAGGTCAATCTGAATTTACATTTTGGAGTAGAAACTATACCAACAGAGTTAGGGTTCTTGATTACCAACATTGTAAGTACTTATCTATAGATATGTTAATTCTATTCGAATTCTATTCTAAAGTATGTCGTAATATTTTCAGTAAGGGCAAGCAACATTTTATATTGACTAAATAAGCAGAATAGCTGAAGAGACACTGATCATGGAACTAATTACAACAGATGAAGGCAGAGATTATTTCTCTTTGAAACCTTTTCATGAAAGAGAAAATAGTACCCATGATTTAGAGGAGGATTTTTGCACTGACAGGTCCAAATTTTCTCTAGCGAAATTATTTGAGGAAATGGAATTTTTATTGCTCAAAGAAAGTAAACTAAGATGGGACATCATGATCCTTAATAAGTATCAGGAATTAAAAATTATACCCAGGGGATTTAGGGTAAACAAGTTCCCGACCTTTCAGACTGAGGATCGTGAGTTCATTAATAATTGGAATTTAGTATTGTCAGACTGTTCACTCCGCCTTATGACCCTCCTAGTCACGTATAAAACAAAATCTTTGGATGTCATCACTTTACAAATTGAGACAATTCAGGTGGAGTTGAACCAGAGAAGGGGGGCCTTAGAGTACCCCAAGTATGATGGTATTCTGCAGAAAACCCTAATGGAAAGCAGGGTTTTATTGATCACCACTAAACACAATAAGTATCTAAGAGAACAGTCAGATTATGATAACAACAGAGTCTTTGTCTGGAATAGGAAGGATAGGTTTGAAGGCCGAAGAGCCTTCAACAGGTCACGAGGCAGAGGCAGGGGCAGGGGTTTCCCAAACAACAAGGATAATAGGGAGAGTAACCATCAGGCATCTAAAGAGAGTGGATTTGGCCATCAGAAAGAGAAAAAGGTCCAGTTCTCTGAAAGTGAAGCCGAATCCTTTGACGATAGCTCAGCATCAGGGGGGGAGGATTATATTGAGACTTCCAATCTTCCCACCACTGTGCCCTCAGGGACAGTGGTGGTAAGATCAAAATCCTCCAGCACAGTAATGCCTCCCATTTTGAAGAAACAACATCAGGGAATATTAAAGTACACCCCTGATGAAATACCTGTCGCAGGACAACCTCAGATTGACAGAGAGGCAAGAACAGATAGAAGTGACAAACGAGATCTAGAACAGGTTTTTTGTCTTCCCCCCAAGGAACCAGAGGGAGGGGGGAAAGGGAGGGGAGGTCAGTCAGGTCAGCCAAGACCAAATCGTCAATCAACCAGATGGGGCAGGAATGTGAGCAAGTACCAGTAAATGATATAAATGTAATTAACCTGTCTGATTATGTATTGTCAAATATGGAAATTAAAGTGTTGAGCCTGCGACTGGGATTTGTCCCATCACAGAAGTTTAACCTATTTAACACATTGATTGACGTCAATAAATTAATCAGAGGGTTACCTGTACGGAAATTTTTCTATAGGGATAACTTGGAGAATAATGAGACTCCCCCACATCAGGGAATATCCAAGATGAATACTGATAAGCTTCCTTTTGCTGAGGAATGTGACATAGTGAATTTGGATACACTAGCTTATGAAGGAAGGATAGATGAATACACTCCAGCGGTGCAGATACCAACATTTAAATCAGCTTCTAGTTTCTATCCAATTCAGTGCAGAGGAGATGCATTAGAAACTTTCCAAGCAAGAGTTGAAAGGGACCTGACATTGTTACACCGGGCCACCCCTAACAATCAGCATAATCTGAATTTTAAGGAAAGAGAAGCTCTAAAGAAACTTCAAACCAATGAAGATTTGGTTATCAGGAATGCTGATAAGGGTGGCTCGGTGGTAGTAATGTCAAGAACCCAATTTGTTGCAGAAGCAGAAAGACAGCTGCAGGATAGTAGGTTCTATCAGGTTTTGAGAGGCGATCCAACAAATAAATACAGGAAGGATTTGGCACAGATCATAGATGATGGTAGGGAACTGGGCATTTTGGATGGGTCTACCTGTGAGTTCCTCCAGGTAGATAACCCTGTGATCCCTATTTTTAATCATTTACCAAAGGTTCACAAGTCCCTGGAGGGGGTCACGGGTAGACCCATTGTAAGTGGCATTGGATCTTTATTGGAAAGAACCTCACAGTGGGTAGATGGATTACTACAACCCATGGTAGGGAAACTAACTAGCTTTTTGCAGAATACCACACATGTTTTAAAATTGATGGAGAACATGGAATGGCAAGATTCAGACCTGTGGCTTACGATAGATGTTAAAGCCCTATATACCTCTATACCGCATGATAGGGGATTAGAGGCTATAGAATTTTTTCTGAGGAGACAAACTGGCTTTTCGAATGAGTCAATTGATTATGTACTTGGAGTTGTGCAGTTTCTCTTGACACATAATTATTTCTTTTTTGAGGGGGTGTTTTATCTCCAGAGATGCGGGACAGCGATGGGCGCGAAGTTTGCGCCTTCCTTTGCCAACCTCTATATGGGGTGGTGGGAGCTGTCCCACATCTATGGGGGTGGGAACCCCTTCAGGAGAAATATCCGATTCTACCGGCGCTACATTGATGATCTGCTCCTGGTGGGGAGAGGCACAGTGGAAGAAGCCAAGACTTTTGTGAATTGGTTAAACCACAACGACTTTGGGCTGGAGTTCACTTTTGAACTAAATAAACATCAAATAAACTTTTTGGACCTTACTTTAAGAGGTATTCCCGAAGTCGGAGTGGTAACTGAGGTTTACAGAAAACCAATAACAGGCAACACTCTACTCCACGCCAGGAGTAGTCATCCAAAGCAGGTTTTCAGATCGGTTGCAAAGGGTCAGTTTACCCGACTGAAACGCAATTGCAGTGATTCTAAGCAGTATGAATTGCATGCTGAAAAATTAACTGATCGCCTGAAGGCAAGAGGGTACAAAGGGTCTGAGATTAACAGAATCAAGAAAGAGGTCTCTTCCTCTAATAGAAAACAATTATTAGAGAAATCTGAAGGAAAAGTGTCTAACAGTGACAACATTTATTTTGTAACAGACTATAGTACCCAATATAATAAAATATGTCAAATAGTAAGAAAACACTATAAATTATTAGCAACGGATGATTCACTAGCCAGTGTTATAGAGAAGGGATGCAAATGTTCCTTTAGAAAGGGAGTTACGATGGGTAATTTACTGGCACCCACACAATTAAAAAGCAGACGGAGTGAACAAACAAGCTCTTGGCCTAGTTTCAAGGGAGTCTTTAGGTGTCATAATTCTACATGCAAAGCGTGTGAACACCTATTGACAGGCAATGGTTTCAGATGCAGTGTAACTGACACGGAGTATAAACACAACAAGTGCATGAACTGCCGAAATATTTTTGTGATCTATGTAGCAGGCTGTGTGGCATGCAATTTACAATACGTGGACATGACCACAAGGGAGGCACGAGTTCGCATCAGGGAGCATCTTCTGGATATCAAGGCGGGCGTCCTGACCACCCCCCTCGTCCAACATTTCAAATTGTTCCATAATAAGGACAACACTCATTTTAAATGGACAATAATTGAGACAGTGGATGCGGGGCGAAGAGGGGGTGACAGAGAGTCTGTGCTTGCCAAAAAGGAGATATTTTGGATCTTCAAATTGAAAACAAGGTTTCCAACAGGCCTAAATTCAGCCTATGACCTCATTAATCATTGGATTTAGTTTAGTATGTCTTAGTATTTGAGAAAATAATCTAAAAAAAGTTTCAAACACTATATTAAAATTGTGATTTTTAGCCTGTACTAACAAAATGCCATATTAGGGCAATTAGGGACTCTTTAATAATTGTTACCTTAGTCATTTAACTGAGTTGGATATGGGAATAATAATCATTCCTTGAACTACAGTATTTGAATACTAATATGGATCAACATCATGGGTATCCTTTAGAGTGAGACTAGAATGAGAGATAAAAATGCCAGCCTATAAGTCTGATTGATATTCATATCTATGGAAATATTAAATTACAGTATTAAGTAATAAGACAGTTCAGTCATTATAAATAGACTAGAGTCAATTTTAAAAATTGAAAATAAAATTCAAAACATAAAAATCTAGAAACTGCAATTTTAATAAACAGTGAATGTGCTCATCTTTATTCCCTTAGTTGATTGCCTGACAGTATTATCTACACTAATATAACATTACTTAGTCATTAAATAAATTAGCTTCACATTTGTTTAAGTCACAGAATAGACAGGATATACAACATCTTATTAGTAACAAGTTTGATTGTGTGTCAAATGTTCATTTCACCGGGAAGGAAGTAGTTAACCCGGTTTCAGCCATTCAGCCAATAGCATGTTTTTACTCCTTTTTTAAAGCCCAGAGTAAGAAGGGAATGTATGAGCTATGATTATGGCATGTAGCCGAAACGCGTAAGCTTGTATCAACTGGAGGGCTGTTTGTACCTTTCTGTGATCATTTTATCTGAATAAATGCAGAAATTGAATTGACTAACCTGCGACTCCAGACATCCGTTTTTTTCATTCACTCCTCCTGCCTACCTATGCTTGGTAATTTGTACTCACTTGGCTTAGGCTAAGCAATAGCGAAGACACCTTGCTCCTATCCATTTCTGTAGAATTCTACGTTATACCCTTTCAAGTTCCTAACTTTGTCTATCTCCTAAGGATATTAAGCTACCTACTTTTGTGAGTGGTTCCGGATCTCCTTTGCTGCCATATTCTGTTCAGATTTAGCACAAGGGCTCAGAGACGCATTCAGCGTTACAGGCAAGTGCTGCGAGTGGCGTCTGGCGTCACTTCTCTCAACGAATCCTCAGACTCTCCGCAACAGGCAAACAGCACTGACGTGTTGGCGGAACTCCTGAATTAAGCTACGGTTGCTCCCTTCATCTACTAGGTGGTAAAGTACTACAATTGTCAAATTGCTCTCTGAATTAAGCATCTCGTTTCAGCTTCTGTTAATTTCAGTATATCTGTCACATTGTTGCTGCAGCTGTTCCTGTGACTGTTTAACTTGTTGCTTTCAGAGTTGTGCTTACCTTTTTTACCAACCAAATATTGCCTGTTATAATACCATCTTCAGTTTGACTTCTTCCTTGTTGAACTATATACTTGCTTTATGAATTGTCTTGCTGCATAACAACTCAGCTTACGAACTGTCTCTTAATTAACCTTGTTGTCTGCTTGCAAGTGGGAACACTCACAATATCTTTCTACAAGCTCCTTTTCATTGATATTTTTATATTGCTACAACTTGATTGTTACTCTCAAACTCATTCAAGTGCATTATCCATCACACAGTTAATATTTTTACTTGTGTATGCAACCAGTGATATAACAGCTACTGGATTATATTTTCTATAAGTATCACTTCGCTCTGTATCCATGCAGCAGTGACCCTCAGATCAATGAGCAAAAACTAGGTTCTTGATTACATCTAATGAACCTAAGGTTTGGTGTGAGACTGAGTGGTCCTGAAAGTAAGGATATTTATTTACATTAAAACAGCATATAACAAGCAGGAATTCATCCAATTTCCAGATGAATGGCAGTATGGGTGTGTCAGGCCAATCTATTGTGCATTTCACTAGTGCGTGATCTGACCATGTGGTCGGTAGTATTATGGAATCACTAACCAGTGACAGACTGATTTGGTCCATCAAGAGATAGTCGATTCTAGAGTATGTGTGATGTGGGAAGGAGTAGAAGGTGTAATCCTGGGACTCTGGGTTCAGGGTTCTCCATATGTTGTGTAGCCTGAGCTGGCTTAGCTGGGTATTGGAAGCCCTAATAACTCTTGTCGGTGTACTAGACCTCCCTGAGGATGTGTCCATCAGAGGATCTAAGGATAAATTCAGGTCCCCTCCTAAAAATATGATACCTCTGTTATGCTCCAATAACTTGCTACAAACCAGTTTTAAGAGTGTGTGTTGATCCTGATTCTGGAGATATACATTAGCTAGGGTCACCAGTCTGTTATAAAGTAGTCCGGTAATTATTATATATCTGCCATTGGCATTCCTTTCTATGTGTGTGGGCTGAAGTTTAATTGTGTTTCTTAAGAATATACCCACTCCTCCCTAGTGTCTTCTGATGCCAAGAAAAAGGTTCTATACCTGTGGCTGATAACTCTGGGTTCCCTTTCTTTTTGTAAGTGGGTTTCCTGCACATAAATAATATCCCCTGAGTTTTTATGCAGCTGGTTGAAGACTACAGATCTTTTCTTGGGGCTGTTCAAGCCCTTAGTGTTAATTGTGATTAATGTCAGTGGGCATGATTGCAATGATTGGGGTCTATCCATTATCCCTGTGGGGGTAGGGAAAGAATGTGTAAATAAATTCGGAATAGGTGGAGTTATTTATAGTTTATGCTCTGGGGGAGGGTGTTGTGTGTTCTTATAGTGGCAAACCAATGTGGGACAAATACAATATACAAAAGGACAGTTGTTTGAAATTAACAATGCACTGATCAAAGGTTTAAAGGAGAATACAGTTCTTGATCTCTAGTGGTATATCAAACGAAACAGTTGCTATACTCAGTGCTGAGTTACGAATAACATTAACAGTGTTTCCTATCCAATCCAACCAATGCTAGACTGATTAGGTGCTACCAGTCAATTAGCTAGAACAAAAAAGAAAAAATAAGGTAGAATACAATAACAGTGAGGGAAGTATCCCATCCAACAAACCCATATTTATAAATGCACATAACGATAGCATACGACCTGTGTCCTTGTTAGCTCATCAGATGTCTAAGCAGAAAAGAGAGTTCAAATCTTTATATAGTTTCCCTGGTGTCATGTGTAACACCGTCTGTCCCCGGGTGTGTAGGAGAGCCCACACCTGTGGAATCTATAGGGCCCGGTTCCGGTCTTCCTGGTATCGGGGGAGGTCCCCTCTGAAGAGATCCTGGTGGTCCTGGTGGTGTGACAGATATTCTCAGCGCCTTGCAAAAGTGTGTAAGATCATCTGCTGATTTATAGACTGCAGTGGTGTCTCCTCTCGTTGCAATGATGCTCACAGGGAAACCCCATTGATATGCAATATTGTGTTCTCTCAGAGTAGATGTGATGTAGTGGAGCTTCCTTCTTTTTTGTAGTGTTGTTGGGCTTAGATCTTCAAAGATCTGGATTCTGTTGCCTGTGTTTGTTAGTGTGACAGACCCCTCTGTCAGTACTGGAAGGCTATTTTCTGAAAACAGGTTTACTGGCATCAGCTATTGTTTACTGTAATTAAGTTTAAGTGATAAGCGTTCACATTGTTTAATCTGACTGCCAGGTGCCAGAAGGACTCCATTGTTTTCTTGTGTTTAATTGTTTATTTGGTTAAGTAATGTAAATCTATTGTATCCTGTAAAAGGGCGTCTTCCCTCTATCTAATGTACTATCTTCTTCCAACCACCCATCTGGTCTCCTAGGGAGTGTCAACCAGGTGGGAGACTTGCATAAATACTGGGCATATAGCCCTCAATAAAACACATTCTGTTTAACTCTCAAGATGGAGCTTGGTCTCATGTGTGGGGAGAATTAACTGGGTGCATGTGTTGCTGATCCCGTATTCAGGGCATCTTTCATCTGGTATTAACCCTTGATATCCGGGTTATACCATAACAACTGGTGGCAAGCGACGGGATGATCCTCATCGCCCAGAAGAGCAACTACACATCTGGACCTAACGGGAATACCGTATGAAAGGCTGAAAAGAGCTACCCTTAAAGACCTGCTAGAACAATGGGGCCGACAAGCCAGTAACCTCAGGAAGAGGGAGATTATTACAATACTGACCGAGATGGACGGAGTACCAGGGCCCAAAGGAACCAATGGGCCCAGCATATCAGACAGAACCCCCGAAGAAGCAAGCTTTGACCGGGCGGTTAAAATAAGACTGGCACATTATGGCCCCAACTCGACTACAGAAATTATCGACCGGGTCATAGCCGCTGTGGAGGCCAACCTACTTCGCCAAAGCAACGCTGCAGCAGCCCAAGTCACAGCAACCCCAGTGGAAAAGAGAAAGGTACATTTTGCAGCTTTTAAAAACTTCATTGAAACAGAAGGAGAGATTGATGGGTACCTTGCGGATTTTGAGAGGCAATGTGCACTACACAGGGTACCCGGAGAGGACTGGGTCACGATATTATCCGGAAAATTATCCGACTGGGCCAGCGAGGCTTTTTGGGCCCTTCCGGATGAGGAAGTCAGGGATTATAATGCGGTAAAAGAGGCGCTGCTCTCCAGGTATGTGATTACACCGGAGGCATACAGGAGGCGGTTCAGAGACACTGTTAAACTAGCTGGAGATTCCTACGTTGAGTGGGCATGTAAGGTGCACCGCAGAGCAGCTCACTGGATGGCGGGGTGCCAAGCCGTATCTGGGGAAGAGGTGCTGCAGGTATTCCTGTTGGAACATTGCTTTGACAAGTTATCAGCAGGAGTTAGAGAGTGGGTTTGGGACCGTAAACCCTCCACCCTGCATGAAGCTGCTCATCTGGCAGATGAGTATATGGATGCCCGCAAACTGGACACTGCTACCACTAAGATCCCTGCCAGAGTGGAGTACAGACCCACAGTCACCCCAGCAGCTACCAGTTACCAACCCCCTGCACACCGCTCTACCACACCGCCTTCAGCCATGAACTATCCTCAGACAGCCCGGTTCAACTCACGGGACTACTCACAGCCTATTCAGTGCTTTGGATGTAAGCAACTAGGGCACAAAAGACCAGAGGGTCCCCTAAACACAGCGAACAAAGCACAGTCTTGGAGGAGAACCGCCGGCGGAAACCCACGTAACCCTCAGCCTGTGGCCCACTGCGTAGAGGAGGAAAAATGCTGGGGCATCCTACATGAAGCAGACCCCATGCACGCTGCCCACCGGGATAACCGGCAACTGGTTAAAGTGAATGGGAAGGAGGTCAGTAGTCTACGGGATACTGGTGCTACCATGACCTTTCTCCAAAAGAACTTGGTGTCTGAGAACCAGCACACCGGAGACACTGTGGCTGTGAGGGTAGCAGGGGTCACTGTGTTCCACCTACCTGTTGCCCGGGTACATTTGGATTGGGGAGTGGGCGCTAGACAAGTGAATGTGGGGGTCATGAAGGACTTACCAGCTGATGTTTTCCTTGGAAATGACTTGGCCCCCCTTGTTTCTGCCTACGCTCACATGGGTCCCGCCGATGTTAACCCTGTGACTACCCATACCCAGGTCCATGCCGCCGAGACCGACCCACCTGCTGCTGAGCCCCAGGACGTTGAGCTCAGTAAATCTCTATCCGCTATTGATACGTGGAAGTCCTGTTACAATGCGCTGATGAAGGAGAAGAGTCAAGTAGAGGATGAAATGGTCACATTAAACAATCACGTAACAGTGCTAGCGGGAGAGAAGAGGAGCGCAGAGGAAAAAGTGCGTTTAGAACGGGAATCTCTGCTAGACAAGCTGCACCGACAGACTGCAGAAAACACCAGCTTGAGAGTGGAACATGAAACAGTAAAGACAAACTTAGTGACACTGGACAAAAAGCTGACGCTGGCACATAATGAGGTACAGCAACTCAAGGGCAACTTACGTCAGTATGAAGGGCTTGTGGATACCTATAAAGAGCAGGTACAAAAAACTCGTAAAGAAGCCGATGAGATTTTTCTCCAACTGGAAAGTAGTGTCTCTGAAAACAAAAACTTGAAGGACTGTTTAGCCCTGGTCTGGGCACTGAAGAAGTTGAACCCTTATTTATATGGACAGGAATTCTCTCTCATAACGGGAATGCAGATGGATTGTCCCGGCAAACTGACATTTCTACCACCTCCTAGTCCGGTCATCCCCAAGTTGACCCACCAAAGGGTCAAGCCGGGTCTGCCGGAGTGTCCCACCAGGAGGGAGCCGTGTGACAGACCCCTCTGTCAGTACTGGAAGGGTTAACTTTGTTCAGCTTTGAGAAACTATTTTCTGAAAACAGATTTCCTGGCATCAGCTATTGTTTACTGTAATTCTATTGTATCCTGTAAAAGGGTGTCTTCCCTCTATCTAATGTACTATCTTCTTCCAACCCCCCATCTGGTCTCCTAGGGAGTGTCAACCAGGTGGGAGACTTGCATAAATACTGGGCATATAGCCCTCAATAAAACACATTCTGTTTTACTCTCAAGATGGAGCTTGGTCTCATGTTTGAGGGGAATTAACTGGGTTCGTGTGTTGCTGATCCCGTATTCAGGGCATCTTTCATCTGGTATTAACCCTTGATATCCGGGTTATACCATAACAGTTAGATTTTGCTTTTGTCTTGAAAACTTCAATATTTCTTCCCTATCTTTGAACCAGTGTAGCTTAATGATGACATCTCTCGGCAGGGCTTTAGGCGGTGGTCTCGCCCTCTGGGCTCTGTGCGCTCTTTCAATTGGCATTTCAGGAGCATTACTATCCCCTTTTACTGTCCCAAAGAGGTCCTGGAGACATCCCTCCAGGGCCGCTGGTAAAATAGATTCAGGTATTCCCCTGATGCGTACATTTGCACCTCCCCCTGTTGTCTAAGTCTTCCACCTTTAGGTGGTGGATTGTCTCATCTTGGTCATATACTAGCTGTGACAGGTGTTGCATGCCATTGTAGTTAGTGTTGTGACTCTCTTCCAGGGTAGAAACTCTTTTTGTAATTTTTGCAATATCTTTTTTCACTTCTCCATACCAGCTCTTTTCAGTCATCATTTCTCTGATATCTTCTTTGGTGCATAACAGCTTTAAGTCATCTTTGGTGAGGTTCAAATGGTTAGATTTCCCAGCTAGTTGGTCTTGTGGAATCTCTCCCTGTGGGGTATGCTTGGCTAGGGCTGTGTTCTGTGATGAGGTGGAAGCCTCTGCATGTTCCAGGTATTGTTGCATCATTGTTTTATCTTTGGTGTGGCCCTCATACTTTTTGAGTCTGTGGCCTGGCATAATTATATATAATAGCCTTGGAAGGTGAGCGTTAGTATAGGTCTGTTGGCCGGTTTGGGGGAGGGTGTATTGTAGGTAATCCCCACTTCTTCTTAAACCTGCATTCTCTATTGCAGCTATATGTATACTTGCAGACACTACCAGCTGTGTCTTTAAAGAAATGCCCTTTTAATGAGAAAGTGATAAGAAGTGTATTAGGCGTTGATGGAAGAATGCAATCTGCCCAGGCCCTGCTGTAGTGCGTTTAATGTGGCAATGTCCAGAGAGGGTATCAGTTGTAGTGTGGGCAGAATAATTTACAGATTCGACCATTCCCAGTTCTTTGGGTTATTTGTTTTTATTGTGGGGCTGCAGCGGCAGAGTTTGCTGAAGATTTACTCTCAGTATCCCTAGGTATGTCAGTCGGCTTCTGCTGAATCTGTGGTTTATACCCCTAGCTGTGCTGTTTTTTACAGTCCCCAGCTGGCTGGTGAGAGATTTTGCCACTGTTATCTCCCTGTGAGTGTTACTGTTACTGGTTCTTACCCGCTGTAGGCTTGATTGGTTTCTCCTGTGTCTGCACCCGACTACAGCCTGTGGACTCTGCGTCCTCTGTAAGCTGGTCTTTGTCGCCTGATGTGTACAGCCAGCCTGTTGGCGTTGGTAGTTACTGGGCTTATTGGTGAGCAGTCGAGTCTCTGTGAGAGCCGTCTCCAGCTGTGCAAAAGGCTTTTGGCGCGCAGACTCCTCTGCCAGCTCTAGTGCTTTGCAGCGACTGACAGAACGGCCAGCCACCTCCTTGGGGTCAGTAGTGTTGTCTGGAGTGTTACTGCTCCCTCAGCTGCCTGTTATTGATGCTTTGTATGGCTGTATTTGTAAGGGTTGGTGGAATGGGCCTAGGAGCTGTTTCAGTGTGCGGCCATCTCTCCAAGCGGCCAAGCTCTGCCCCCAGCCAATAGGATTTTAGCAGCTCTAATTCATATTGACTGATTTGTTAGCAAATAAGAATGCAAAGGAACACCATCCTAAATGACCTTTTAAGGGCAATGCCCATCCAAATGCCCTTTTCAGGGAAATGGGTAGCTTAGGTTTTTTTTAGAATTAGGTTTTTATTTTGGAGGGTTGGTTGGGTGGTGGGTTTTACTGTTGGGGGGGTCTTTGTATTTTTTTTACAGGTAAAAGAGCTGTTTAACTTAGGGCAATGCCCTATAAAAGACCCTTTTTAGGGCTATTGGTAGTTTATTGTAGGCTAGATTTTTTTTTTATTTTGGGTGGGATTTTTCTATTTTGATAGGTCTATTAGTTTAGGTGTAATTCTTTTTTATTTTTGATAATTTCATTTGTTATTTTTCGTAATTTTGTGTCTTATTTTTTTGTAATTTAGTCTTTTATTTATTTTTTGCATTTAGATACTTTGTAATTTTTAGAGTAGTGTTAGGATTTTTTTAATGTGTAGTTTTGTTTTATTTAATTGGTAGTTAGTTAGTTTCATTTTAGTCTAATAATTATATTAGTTTAATTGTTAGTTTTTAACTTAATTCTTTTAATTTGACAGGTAAGTTTTAATTTAATTTAAAATAGGGAAATTGTAATTTTAATCTAAAGTTAGGGGGGCGCTAGGTTTAGGGGTTACTAGTTTAATTTAGTTTATTGCGATGTGGGGGGCTTTCGGTTTAGTGGTTAATAGTTTAATTTAGTATAATTCATTGTGGGGGCTTGCGGTTTAGGGGTTAATAGATTTATTTTAGTGGCGGCGATGTAGGGCTTAATAACTTTAGTATAGTGGGGGAGGTGTAGGCGGACGGCAGATAGGGGTTAATTATATTTAAATAGTGTATGCGATGCGGGAGGGCGGTGGTTTAGGGGTTAATTTGTTCATTATAGTGGTGACGATGTCGGGGAGCAGCGGAATAGGGTTTAGTTTTTTTTAAGTGACAGCGATATCGGGAGCGGCAGATTAGGGGTTAATAAATTTAATATAGTGTTTGCAATGCAGGAGGGCCTCGGTTTATGGGTTAATAAGTAGTTTATGGGTGTTTAATGTACTTTGTAACACTTTAGTTATGAGTTTTATGTTACAGATTTGTAGCGTAAAACTTTTTTACCGAGTGCAGTACTGACGTTGCGTTACAGGCTAAAAAACTTGTGGTACAGCTATACTGACAAGACTTGTAATGGCTGCAGTGCTGTTTTAACGCTGAAAATGCCATCCATATTGTCAGCGTTAAAAAACGAAAGCACGACTCTTAATCTAGCTGTATTAGAATAGTGTGTATTACATGCATTCATCAATTATAAGAGCAATATTATAAAAGTAAATATGTCAACTATTTAGTTGTTGTTAATCGCTTGTGATGGCTATTTTATTTGTAGTGAAAGGAAAATGCAACCCAAAGTTTATCTTCCATGATTACAACAGAGCATACTTTTTTTGAAAATAACATTTTACTTCGATAATCACATATGATTCATTCTCTTATTATCCTAAGTTTAAAAAAAAAAGATATACATAGGCTTATGAGCAGCAAAGCATTACTGGGAGATATCTGCTTATTTGTGGGTGGGCAACAATGCATAGTGGCAATGGTTAGCCAGATATCTTTAGATACTTCACAGTATTGCATATCTGCTCCTTAACAATAAATATACCATAAGAATGAAATTATACAATTATTTTAATGTGGATATTTCAGACAAATACATGCTCTATTTTATTCTTTTAAAATAAGGAACAAAAGTTTATTTTATATTAAAAAGTTCCTTTATTTTCTCAAAGTAACGTCCATTATAAATATGAAGAACGCATTTTACCATTATTGAAATATAGCGTGGTAAACGTATCTTTCAACACGAGATTCACATTTATGAAAAGTCAAATATAATTTCACACTGTCACTTAGCACAAAATCAATGTGCATTGTTGGGATTGTAAATACATTTAAAAAAAGAAGCATTGTCAATACTTCACAATGAGTCACAATATTCATTTAAGAACCAAGGAATGCATACAATATTAACATTCTGGATTTGAAAATATTATCAGCATATTTTGTAAAAACTTGAATAATGTTACACATCTATTGATCAATATTAAATTTTGAATGGTTTCATAAACATTTAATAATGTGTCTGTATTATATTTACTATCGTGATAAAAAATAAAATATAGTGGGAGGCGGAGCTAGCCATCAAGGGAGTAAGACGTGTCTTGATGTGGCTCCTGATTTTACATACTTTATAATAGCTCTTACTCATGTAAACCCTCACAAAATGCTCTGGGAACTAAGCTTTTGAAGGGATAACACCACTTATCGAGCTAAGAGATAGTTTGAAATGCAGAAAACTACAGGAGACTAAGACTAATTGCCTGGAGAGATATGTGAAAACGTAGATCATAAGCAACAGTAATTTTTATTAATGAGCTGCTCTACTTCCATACACTACAACTACATTCAGCATAACTACCTATAAAGCTAATTAGATGGTGAGATCGCTATACCATCTTAGCGCTAATTGATGCCCAAAATGGCGGAGATCATACTACTACTTCAGCAGCTAGGGGACAAGCTCGACACCCACTTCCTCTCACTAAAAGCAGAACTTATCTTTGATCGAAACCCTACGAGAGAAGAGAGCGGTCTCAGCACGAGATTGCTGTGTATGAGTAACTTGTCAGTCGGCCCCCCCTCATCTGTGTCGCAGGGACCAGAAGATTGCCATGCTCTGAATGGCCCGTACATAGGCGCTTACCAACCTGTGTCTGTGGACAGTGATGTCCGGTCATCTCAGCGAACGCCTGTTTCAGTAGAGAGACCAACCTCCTGCTCTAGCGGTAGTAAGTGTAATGAGGAGTTGGGGGATACGGCCGATTCTGTGGTGTATGAAGAGGTTAGAGTCACTCCCGACGCTTTCCTGCCTATTGGAGCTAAAGCATTAGAGCCCAGACAGAGCCTGCCGGAGTACATCACCTCAGGAGATGATTGCCGCATAGTGAAATGGAGATATGACAACGGCAAACCCTGGAGATTGGTGGAAGCTCTACTTTACAACAAAGCTTTATTTGATCTACTACACACTCACCTACTTTGGCTGATAGCCTCTACACAACTTCAGGGACTTAGGAGATTCCGACAGCCAGTTGATGACTTCATTCATCCTGTCCATTGGTCCCCACGAACTGGTATCGGGTGAGGCAGAAACGATCTATAGAGCTGTACTCGGAGCTGTGTCAGTGCTCTGCGGCCCGTTAATTCTAACTTTGTCATAGTTGAGAGACAAAAACTTACTTGGTGATAGAGGCTGCTGCTGACTTCCCCCTATAGTTTTGATACTGCAGCCAAGTCGTTAGCTATTGATGCGATATCACATATGTTTGCTATAAATTGGCAGCGCATAGACCCACTTCAGATATTTACAGTTTGTTTTTTTGTGTTTGTTACTAGGACATTTCATTGTCGCATTTACTGCTTAACTCATTTTCACATCGGGGGTTCTTATGCTCTGTTTGATTTTTTCACGCCATTCTTCTCCACTACCTTAACCTAACGTGTATTATTTAAAAGTCATAGGGCTTATCTGTGAGACAAGGCTAATACCTTTGACAGAGGTCTCTTTTTTATGTGTACTTAAGCTTATTTCTCATCACACAGATTTATATCCATGTGTTGAATGTATGCAATTATGTTGTGTTTTTTTTTTTTTACTTATATTGGCATGCCTATTCCATACTAATTTTATTTGCTACCCCTGGAGATACAATTATCTTTCCCTCCTGAATGATTAGGGATAGTAGGAGTCCTCTTTCAGTATATCAAAGCCGCAAGCTCTAAATGTATAGTATATTTGCTATACTATTAGCTCTATTAACACCTTAATCATTTTTTTTTTACTAAACTGGCTATGCTTATTGGCAAATTATAAATGTCCACCTACTAGACCTTTCAACTTTACAATATTAAGTCTCAGATACCTAGAAACGTAGTTTTTAAAAGTAACAGTGGACTCACTATACGCTTGTTTATAGTCTCCTGGCCGACATATGCTAGGGAGATTGGAACCATGCTACCAGACTCCCTAACTTTATATCCCATACCACAACTCTATCCCACTATCTCCGTCAAAGGAAATATAGCTTATTAGGGCACGGAGAGCTTATAAAAATGACCGGCAGATAGAGGCTCAGAATCTTCGATACAGATATCCATATATTTAACACAGAGTCTAGTGCACTTCTGCGATAGGTTGGTATATGTTTTGATGACCCAGCGATGTGAGGCAGCAATTATATATCTTAGTACCCCACTCAATAATATTACTTGTGGCTGGGGCAAAAGGACCCTTTACTATGTTTACTAAATGTTTAAACTACCCAGTCATTCGCCATATAAAGCTCTATATACGCAGTCCTTATCATAGATAGTTTTGGGGGCCAGTACCCTTTCGCATGTGCCTAATTATTACTCTCATGTTATACTTATTGTATTTAGTTTTAACCCAGGGCTACTAACGACCTGAACATGCTTATCTTTGTGAGATCATTTTCTTTACCTCAAGTCTAAAGCTTTAGTTAAAATATAGTTTGTCCTACATATGTTGACAAGGATGTGTCATTGCTTGCTCACTATAGTGAACACTTAATATATTCGTTACGCTCTGTTCCCATATCTGTTTATATGGTCACGTTACACCTATGAGACTTGTATAGTTCCTTTGTGTTGTGGGTTTATTTAAGGTATCAATCTTTGTTAAGGAATTGTTAAATGTCAGTTAGCTGACTGATAGAGGTCTATATATATTTTTTTTTTCTATTTAAAATAATCTTACATACCCAATTGTCCAGTTAGGGAGACTCAAACAATTGGGAGATTCTCTTGATACTTATATTGGCCTTTCATCACTAACACTTATAACAATATGACTATAACCACTATTAAACTACACCCTCGCAACTACATAATAAGCTTTGGGCTTGGATTATTTGGGGAAGATGAACCTGTTGCAATTTCTGTCTTGCTACTATACTCTTTACTTAAGGCTCTGATTTAGTTAAAAAATGTTATTAACTAACATTACACACAACCAAGTATTAAGTGTTAATAGGACAGCTATTATAACCCCTCAGGATAAGGACTCTCAAGTATAGTTGACACACTTAAGGTCTGGACAAATTAGAAACAGTTCAAAATTGCTCAAGGTCAACCTCCCTTATATTATATATTTCTAGCAGATCATATTTCTCTCAGCCCAATCTACTCACTAGCAAGTTTCACAAACCAACATAAAGTGACAATTATACTTGATCATAGAGGTTTTCTGACCAGAAGATATAGCATGGTCTACCCTATATGGAGAGATAAATGACCCCTTAACAGACTGACACTCATAACTACAAAAATCCCACCTATCCTTGAGTCTTAAGCAGGACAGCCTGTATTACATATTGATATGCTGTTCCCCTCCCTTGTAATTGAATAAACAATAAGCTGCCCCTTTGAAGACTACCCCTGTGACCGTATAACATGACTTCTTCTAACTCCCTACTCCTCCCTATTACGGTATCTTATAAGGCTCCGTCCCCCTACCCCCTCCCCCACTCCGATTAGAGTGGCTCTTGCCTGCTGACTTCCCTTCCCCTTCTCTGCTAACTTGGTCCAAAAGTGATCAACCATAAACTAACTCCCACTTGCCCCAATTTTCTTTAGAGTTCATAACTATATGAATGGCAGGATGGAGACTACTCATATAATTTCTATAATATAAAAATGAGGTTCTATAGCTCTTTATTTATACAGTATACTGGTGCTGTATGTCTTACAATATCACTCTCGTTTACTAGATATTTGTTACAGACTTCTTTTTCTACAACACCTGTAATGTGAACACCAGGTACAGCTCTATATTGCATATTTATAGTTTAGATGCTCTTCCAGGGACGCACAGACTTTATACCCAGGGTTATTGTATCCCTCCTTCTCTGTTATGTTTTTGGGTTTTCAATATATGTTTCGATGTTATATATTCATTGTCTCTGGATGAATACTTGCTGTAATCCTCCTCAAAACCTCAATAAAAATATATTAAAAATAAAATAAAAAATAAATAAATAAAATATAGTTCAAATTTTAACAAAATAGATAAGTATATTATATATGTGTCACATACGCATTACATTTCCAGAAATTCCAAATAAAAGTCTACATGCCAAATGTAGTAACAGCACCCCTAGGAGGTATATGTATGGAAGTTCCAAAAATATGAATCCATGAACCATTAACTAATGATCAATCAGAGTTCATCACACAAACATGACTTGAGTCAGTATGGCCTCACAGACATGCTTACAAAATTACAGTATTTTATCCAATCAGATGTAAAGATACCATGTCCCATGGTGTATCTCATGTTTACTTCCCCATATAAAAGTCCATTACACATAGCCATTTTTGTCAGCTCTCTAATGCCTGAATACAGAATGTCTACTCCCAGGTTCACCAGAGAGGAAAGTGCTGCACTGGTGTACGCAGTTGAGGAGTTTTATCCACAGCTTCATGGGGCTGAGAGGAGGTTGATGACTGGGCTGTTCAAAAAGGCCATTTGAGCTGCGGAATAAAGTCCACCTCATGAAGGAGTGGACTCGTGCCCATCGAAGCGGTGCAGATCCGGGCCCACCCCCACGGAAACTTGTCCTCAAACCCCATGAGGAGGCTTTATGCACCCGCCTTAATCTCCATTTCCCCCATAGATTTGTAGCCACCCAGTCCTTGGCCCCCTCCCAGCCCCCAGCTGCTGGCCATGAAACTCCCAACCTGAGGGCCAGTGCAGCTCCAATCGGTGACCTGGGAGAAAGCGGGACAGAGGCTGGACCAGGTAAAGATCAGACTTCATAGAATATTTTAATATTTGATTATATATTTAAGCAATGTGTATACATTCATATTTTCAACATATATAGATTTCACAACAGACATTTTTATACATTATACATTTTATACATTGAATATCAATTCACACAAAAATGTGAAATATTATTTTTTATCATTAAATATTTACAATGATCATATTTGAATTTCGTGATACACACAAATGTAAATATATGTGAAAGATTTCTAAACTATACTCATCACACTACTAGACAAAAATAAAATCATAATCACAGATGCACAATTACACTTTTAATTATTGCGCAATGCTCATGGAAGATATAATTGCGCAGAGACATGATCATGGGTTTGCTGTTACAGTGGCATTACTTTAGACATGTTGGTCAAATGTATACATTAATTTGTATAAATGTTAAGAATACAGTATCATGATTTTCAATTATATAAATAAAGTTATCTATAGTATCAATAAACATTTTTAAATTAAAGATCAATGTATAACAATTGATGACAATGCAAGAATACATAATATGACTCAAAGGGACAATCAACAACATAAAAGCTTTAAAATAAACATACATTTTCTCTTTACTTATAAATACATTTTAAAAATCAATGAGCTCATGTGCAGAATTAAAATATGTTTTACTTTGTCAAATTCAAAAACAATGTATGATTGTTCGTGTCTAAGTTATGATTTGTATTAATGATTTTCAATCCTGATTGAATATTTTACAGATATGGATGTTTTTGCTGGACCCTCAAGCTCGGGTTTGTCCCAGTCTCGTATGTCTCATTATACTTCCCTTTTGGCTTACACATTTGGACATAACATTGCCTAATACATTCCCATTGATCTATATTAACATGGATCCTCTAAATAAATTCAAAGTATATTTAAAAAGAAATATCATGATTCAAAGATCGAATTCCATTGTAATCAAAATCTGAATTTAATTGTATTTGAAGATATTCCTCAGATATTTACACAGGTGCTGAATATCAAAATAAACATTTCATATGCTTAGATAGTTTGTTCTTATAATTAAGATAGAAGGATTATTAAATATTCATTATGATAGGAGAAAATTATATATTAGATTGTGTCAGGAACCTCCTTCAGTCTTGGCCCTTCCCCTTCTGCCTATTTAACCTGAACACACCTTTATTTAGGTGCTTAGTATTGTTGTTTGTTAGCTACCTAACACTCACTTTGTGCTGAACTCTGATCAAGCTTTTGGTTTACGGAACCTACCTGTGATTCCCATTGTGGATTCCAACCCAGTTCACTCACATCCAGTGATTCAACTGCCAAGCATTGGTACAAGTTTGTATATATAGAGATATTGGACTTTCTAACCGTTTTTTGTACTCTCCCTGCAGCCTATTGTATATATTCTGCAGTGCTGCTGCACACTGCCCTTGGAGAACTAATCCTTGATCTGAACATTAGCTCCAGTCCTGAGATCCTTTCTATGCTGCTGCCTTCATTCCATGGAACATTGTCCTATACCTAATTCTTATACCAAGTACTCATCCCTTCAGGGAATCTCTACAAGGCATGAGTAAGTAAAACATACGATTCTGCTGTATTTGCCTTGTAACCTTTCCGAACGTTCACGGAGCAGGGCTCCTCCCCCTTTTGTGATCCGTTCTGTTGCTAGCTGCATCACGGACTCTGTCGCCTCCCACGTGGTTGACTACTTACAAAAACAACTTCATCTTGCAGCTCCTACACTACATTACTATTGACTGCTGATACAGCAAATTGTATCAACCTGGGATTGAGAGCACATACTTTGATACATACATATAACAACAATAATACGTTGTATCAGCATAATACCTTCTTCTTTATAAGGAAGGTTGGCATTCTTACACATTACTTGACTTTGAGACCTAAGATTTACCTATGTATCAGTCATAGGGAGAAAAGTCACAGTGAAACATCCTATATAATTAAAGGAACAGTACTTGATAGTATAGATTTAGATTTATTATTAAGGAATGTCTGCAGCTGTGATCTACCAGTTACATCAACTAAAGAGCTAAATCCTGTCATAATACTAAGCCAATATGAATATAGATCCAGCAGAATTGCCTAAATTTGTATATAACTTGTCTATTGAAGTAGATCAAATATCACAAACTCTCAGAGACCTTCAAGTTGAGAACCAGTCATTACAAACCATAATAAGGGATTCTATTACACATAGATTCTCTCAACCAGACCCCATACCTGAACCTAATGTATCTTTACCTGATACTTTTTCTGGTGACAGAAAGAAATATAGACAGTTAAAAAATGCTTGCCATTTGCTATTCACAATGAGACCAAAGACATATGGAACTGAAAGAATAAAAGTTTTAACCATCATTTCCTTCCTAAGGGATGAACCACGGGTATGGGCAGATTCCTTTTATGAGAGTGATGATCCCATATTAGGGTCACTAGAGGATTTCATTCATGCTATGGACGAACTTTACCAAGATACAAATATACAAATGACTGCTGAAGCAAGAATGAGAAGTTTAAAACAAGGAAGATGTGCAGTGGAAGAGTACATAAGTGATTTCAAACAGTGCACAACAGATTCACAATGGAACACCATAGCACTTGGGAACTAGTTCCGACTTTCTGATGCAATAAAAGATGAGTTGGCCCGCATAGACATGCCTAAAACACTAGAAGCCCTTATGAGATTGGCGATCCAGATTGACCGACATCTAAGGGAGAGAAAGATGGAGTGAAATACTCATGACC
The DNA here is from genome assembly GCF_027579735.1 of Bombina bombina. NCBI lineage: Eukaryota > Metazoa > Chordata > Amphibia > Anura > Bombinatoridae > Bombina > Bombina bombina. Next base: position 639,427,316 of record NC_069501.1, on the reverse strand, counting down.
TACCATATAAAAACTTCAGTACTTCAAGTGGTAGTGGTACCCAATCACCAACCACCTCAAAGGCTAATGATTGTCTTTATGCGTCAGGCACCTATATCCTCTGATAAACAAAAACCCATGTCAGTAATGAAACACTGTGTAGAAAATGTGTCTAACTGGGGCGTATGCACAGCCCATGGAACTATTTCACTCACTCACCTTACCTCCAAATGCCTCTTAATTGTTAAGAACACTGCCAAACCCTCAGAGGTCTAAGTACATTCTACCGACCTTTAGCATGCTTTCCTTGAGCATACGAGACAGTCCGGCTCTTGTCACTGATGTCGACTGCTCCGGTCGGTTGTACAGTCTCACGGCTCCTCTCTGTTGGCGTGTGACGTCACTCTGCCCACTTCCGATTACAGATTCTTCCTCCCGGCGGGGACTGCAAAATCTTCGGTAAGGGGAGGCGGAGTGTAGTTATGCAGGGAACGATCTCTGTAACAAAGCTGTGCAACCTCCGTTTCATGAATTCCAACCAAAAAGATAAAATTGAGGTGCACCAGCAAACAGCGATAGCTTGTTGAAAACTTTATTTGCAGATAAAATCTTTCATCCCAGAAAGGGATACAAAACTTGGATCTCCAGTGGCGATGTGAGTGGTATGGGCTCCACTTTAGGGACTGACTGCTGACATGTTTCGGCTCAGAAAGCCGTAATCGTAGCTGTAGTCTCAGGTTACTGACAGCCTAATAAGCCTAATAGTACACACTGATTGGTTAAAAATGTAAAACCTTTACCTGGAGCCCACACCCACAACCACTATTGCCATGGTACCAAACATTTGAAACACACATCATACAATTGGCAATAACTCATAAAATCAAAAATTAAATTAATATACAAAAATTCAGCTGTAGAAAAATTCAGAGCATTTTATAAGAGAAAATGAATCAATAGCATTTGTCAACACTTTGAACTTTTAGATGCTTTACTCTATTCATTCATTCAGTGCTAAATCTATTTTGATACAAATATCTCTACATTGACCTATCTTTTGGCACATAAAGAAAACCTACAAAATCCAATGACATTTTTTTGTCTTTTCATATATAATTTAGCGCTGCAGAATCTGTTGGCGCTCTACAAATAACCGATAATAATAATAATAATAATATCTACATACAGCACATGATATATATATCTTTCCTCCAACAGTGATAACAAGACATTATATTTTACCCCAAACCTACTATGTAATGTAGGTAAAAACAAATAATGCATTAGCAATTCATTCAATAACCAGAAATAATTCTTGAACAAATATCTTAAAAAATAAACAAAATGAACCAGAATCTAAAATCACAATTATAAACATAATCAATCATATAGTTAGTGTTGGATACACAGACCCAGGACCATTACTCCCAGAAATTGATTAAATCAAATTCAGAGTTAAGTCCATCGGGTACTCTAGTCCTGAGCCTGTGTATCCAAAAAACCTCTTAGCCAGCAATTTATCTCTGTCACTTCCTCTTTTTTTACATTTAACCAGTTCAATAATAGTCCATCTAAGAGTATTAACACTTTTATTGTGTGCCATCTTAAAATCTTGGACTAAAGGTGTTGTCAGTTATCCAGCTTTAATTATGGAGACATGCTCCCTGATTCTCTCCCTTGTTGTTAAACCTGTATATTGAATTCCACACTCAATACAGGTCAATAAACTTAACTTGTCCTGCAATTAAGACATGTAAAGTGTCTGAATGACTCTCCGGTAACTGTACTCTTAAAGCCTTCTCCTTGCTGTAAATATTCACATGCTATGCATTGCGCATAGCTACACTTATAGGCTCCTTTAAATCTGAGCCAAGATGACCCTACCGGGTTTTCTATCTTAAGCTGTGTTGGAGCTAGCTTATTCCCAATACTTGTTCCTCTCCAAATGCATATCTGCAACCTTTTGTCACTATATCCACCAAGCTGTCATTAGCCTTTAATAAATTAAAATGTTTCCTGATGATATTACAAACTTGGTGGTATTGGCTGCTATATTGTGTTATAAAAGATACGCCATCAAAACTCTTAGTCTGTCTATTTCCTCTATTTTTAGACTCAAGGAAAACTTTTCTCTCAGTATCCATAATACTTTTTCTATAGGATTTCACTTTGCTTCTTCTATAGCCCCTTTCACAGAATCTCTCCTCCAGCTCAAGAGATTGTTTTTCAAATTCTTCATCAGTTGTACAATTTCTTCTGAGTCTGATGAATTGTCCCTTAAGGACTGACCTGAACACCCTTTTGGGATGGTTACTCTTGGCATGGAGGAGAGTATTTCCTGTGATAGTCTTTCTATAGACTTTTGCATTAACACTCCCTGCCTCTGTACCTAGCAATGTGACATCCAGAAAATTAATACTTATATATTGTGAACTTAATTCCTATCTCGTTGTGTGCCAACTCTCGTCTAAAGCGGTTAATCAGATCAAAATCAAGTACCTGATAATGAGCTGGGTCAGATAACTGGCATAGCGCTTCCTGGATAAAACAGACCCACCTTTATCAGCTGATCTGATCACTAATTGCTGATTCTCTTTAAGACTTTTAAGAGTTGTTTGCTCCTCTTCATTTAAGTTAGAGTTCTTTCTCTTATTAGTGGTGTATGCTAGTTTCGTAAGGTCTGATTCAATTCTCTTCTGAAACTTCTCTAAAATAGCTCCCCTAGTGTGTATTGGATAGAATTTTGAGGCACCTTGGAATGTGGGACCTGTATTGATTATGTCAGTGTCTGAGTTATCTGGTATAAACGCCCCTTCCGAGAATAATGCCTCCAAAGCCTCCAAATCCAGACCTCCTGGAATGTTAAAATTGGGGCTGTTTCAAATAACCCCTGTTCTATATTTTCAGATCTTGTGGGATTGTCAATGTGAGATGTATTGAAATATTTTTTAAGAGTGAGATATCTTATTACTTTATTCACATCCACCAATGTCTGGAAAAGATTAAAATTGTCTGCTGGTACAAAATTGAGACCGTAACTTAATACTTTTCTTTCCCGATCATTGAATGGATATGAAGATAGATTGATAACAGATTTCAACTGTATTTGGTTCTTGACCTCCCCCGTCTGGGTGGCAGTGATGACTCCTTCAATATTCCTTTTTCTCCCTTCCCCCCCCCCCCCCCTTCAAATCCTCTTGGGGGCCTGGAAAAAACCTTTCTAGGTTATCAGAACTTTTGGTACTAACAAGACCTGTCTCTTTATTTGATTCAGACTGATATTTGGAGCCTGAGCATTCAGTAAGTGCACTAGATGCAACCAATGGCCTGTGTTCAACATTACTGACAATGCTCTCTACCTCTCAAGATGAGAAATATTCACCTGATGACTCAACCTCACTCTCATTAAATGTAACTTTTTTAGATTTAGAATTTTTATTATTCTTAGTGTTTTTTGTTGCCTGATTTGTTACCTTTTGGAAACTTTTTCTGGTCATGTTCTTTTCTATAATTGGTTCTCTGTCTCCTGTTCCAAATATAGATTTTATTAGAGTCATAATCATTTAAATCTCTAAGATATTTGTCATGCTTAATATCCATAATAAGGTTTTTAGCCTCTGCTATAGATTCCTGTAGAATCTTGTCAAACTTGCTAAATTGGATTTCTTTACCAGGGCCTAGATTTGGAGTTCGGCGGTAAAAGGGCTGCTAACGCTCCGCAGGCTTTTTTCTGGCCGCACCATAAATTTAACTCTGGTATCGAGAGTTTAATCAAATGCTGCGTTAGGCTCCAAAAAAGGAGCGTAGAGCATTTTTACCGCAAATGCAACTCTCGATACCAGAGTTGCTTACGGACGCGGCCGGCCTCAAAAACGTGCTCGTGCACGATTCTCCCATAGGAAACAATGGGGCTGTTTGAGCTGAAAAAAAACCTAACACCTGCAAAAAAGCAGCGTTCAGCTCCTAACGCAGCCCCATTGTTTCCTATGGGGAAACACTTCCTACGTCTGCACCTAACACTCTAACATGTACCCCGAGTCTAAACACCCCTAACCTTACACTTATTAACCCCTAATCTGCCGCCCCCGCTATCGCTGACCCCTGCATATTTTTTTAAACCCCTAATCTGCCGCTCCGTAAACCGCCGCAACCTACGTTATCCCTATGTACCCCTAATCTGCTACCCTAACATCGCCGACCCCTATATTATATTTATTAACCCCTAATCTGCCCCCCTCAACGTCGCCGACACCTGCCTACACTTATTAACCCCTAATCTGCCGAGCGGACCTGAGCGCTACTATAATAAAGTTATTAACCCCTAATCCGCCTCACTAACCCTATCATAAATAATATTAACCCCTAATCTGCCCTCCCTAACATCGCCGACACCTAACTTCAATTATTAACCCCTAATCTGCCGACCGGAGCTCACCGCTATTCTAATAAATGTATTAACCCCTAAAGCTAAGTCTAACCCTAACACTAACACCCCCCTAAGTTAAATATAATTTTTATCTAACGAAATAAATTAACTCTTATTAAATAAATGATTCCTATTTAAAGCTAAATACTTACCTGTAAAATACATCCTAATATAGCTACAATATAAATTATAATTATATTATAGCTATTTTAGGATTAATATTTATTTTACAGGTAACTTTGTAATTATTTTAACCAGGTACAATAGCTATTAAATAGTTAAGAACTATTTAATAGTTACCTAGTTAAAATAATAACAAAATTACCTGTAAAATAAGTCCTAACCTAAGATATAATTAAACCTAACACTACCCTATCAATAAAATAATTAAATAAACTACCTACAATTACCTACAATTAACCTAACACTACACTATCAATAAATTAATTAAATACAATTCCTACAAATAAATACAATTAAATAAACTAGCTAAAGTACAAAAAATAAAAAAGATCTAAGTTACAGAAAATAAAAAAATATTTACAAACATAATAAAAATATTACAACAATTTTAAACTAATTACACCTACTCTAAGCCCCCTAATAAAATAACAAAGCCCCCCAAAATAAAAAATTCCCTACCCTATTCTAAATTAAAAAAAGTTACAAGCTCTTTTACCTTACCAGCCCTGAACAGGGCCCTTTGCGGGGCATGCCCCAAGAATTTCAGCTCTTTTGCCTGTAAAAGAATAAATACAATACCCCCCCCCCCCCAACATTACAACCCACCACCCACATACCCCTAATCTAACCCAAACCCCCCTTAAATAAACCTAACACTAAGCCCCTGAAGATCTTCCTACCTTGTCTTCACCATACCAGGTTCACCGATCCGTCCTGAAGAGCTCCTCCGATGTCCTGATCCAAGCCCAAGCGGGGGCTGAAGAGGTCCATGATCCGGTCAAAGTCTTCATCCAAGCGGGGCAGAAGAGGATCTTCCATCCGATTGAAGTCATCATCCAGGCGGCATCTTCGATCTTCTTCCATCCGGAGCGAAGCGGCAGGATCCTGAAGACATCCAGCACGGAACATCCATCCGGACCGACGACTGAACGACGAATGACTGTTCCTTTAAGGGACGTCATCCAAGATGGCGTCCCTCGAATTCCGATTGGCTGATAGGATTCTATCAGCCAATCGGAATTAAGGTAGGAATTTTCTGATTGGCTGATGGAATCAGCCAATCAGAATCTAGTTCAATCCGATTGGCCGATCCAATCAGCCAATCAGATTGAGCTCGCATTCTATTGGCTGATCGGGATGTTAGGGAGGGCAGATTAGGGGTTAATACTATTTATGATAGGGTTAGTGAGGCGGATTAGGGGTTAATAACTTTATTATAGTAGCGCTCAGGTCCGCTCGGCAGATTAGGGGTTAATAAGTGTAGGCAGGTGTCGGCGACGTTGAGGGGGGCAGATTAGGGGTTAATAAATATAATATAGGGGTCGGCGGTGTTAGGGGTAGCAGATTAGGGGTACATAGGGATAACGTAGGTGGCGGCGATTTGCGGTCGGAAGATTAGGGGTTAATTATTTTAAGTAGCTTGCGGCGACGTTGTGGGGGGCAAGTTAGGGGTTAAGAAATATAATATAGGGGTCGGCGGGGTTAGGGGCAGCAGATTAGGGGTACATAAGTATACATTAGGGGTACATAAGTATAACGTAGGTGGCGGTCGGCAGATTAGGGGTTAAAAATTTTAATCGAGTGGCGGCGATGTGGGGGGAGCTCGGTTTAGGGGTACATAGGTAGTTTATGGGTGTTAGTGTACTTTAGGGTACAGTAGTTAAGAGCTTTATAAACCGGCGTTAGCCAGAAAGCTCTTAACTCCTGCTATTTTCAGGCGGCTGGAATCTTGTCGTTAGAGCTCTAACGCTCACTTCAGAAACGACTCTAAATACCAGCGTTAGAAAGATCCCATTGAAAAGATAGGCTACGCAAATGGCGTAGGGAAATCTGCGGTATGGAAAAGTCGCGGCTGAAAAGTGAGCGTTAGACCCTTTAATCACTGACTCCAAATACCAGCGGGCGCCCAAAACCAGCGTTAGGAGCCTCTAACGCTGGTTTTGACGGCTACCGCCGAACTCCAAATCTAGGCCTATGTGAGTTAAGCTCCACCTGCAAGGAATTAATTTTATCAGATATAGTAGATAACATTTTAGTTTTAAATTCAATTAGCATTCCCATTAATTTTAGAGAGCAGTCTGACAAAACACTATTCCAAACTCAAATAAATTCCACATCCTCTTCTACAAATGTGGGAAATTTGTTCACTCTTAGTCCCCTTGGGATCATACCACACTTTATATATTTATGTAGTGTCCAAATGTCCCATTTAAGCCTGGTTTCTTTTATAAGCAGAGACTCTACTGTATCAAACAATTTGCTAAGAGTAAATGTGGAAAGATCAGATGAAAAAACATTTTCAAGTTCCAAAATGTCCTCTTTACGTTCATCAGCTGATTGTAAAGCATAAAACTTAAAACTTTGAAGGCCACTTGGTTCCTGATCCATAATAGATCTTGGTTTCAACAACCCCTGCTTTATTGAAAACGGAAGAAAATAGTGCACTGACACAATCACCTGTAATGGATGGTGAAATAATAATGATAGTCTTCATGCGTCAGGCACCTATATCCTCTGATAAACAAAAACCCATGTCATTAATGAGACACTGTGTAGAAAATGTGTCCAACTGGGGCGTATGCACAGCCCATGGAACTATTCCACTCACTCCCCTTACCTCCAAATGCCTCTTAATTGTTAAGAACACTGCCAAACCCTCAGAGGTCTAAATACATTCTACCGACCTTTAGCATGCTTTCCTTGAGCATACGAGACAGTCCGGCTCTTGTCACCGATGTCAACTGCTCCGGTCGGTTGTACAGTCTCACAGCTCCTCTCTGTTGGCGTGTGATGTCACTCTGACCACTTCCAGTTACAGATTCTTCCTCTCGGCGGGGACTGCAAAATCTTCGGTAAGGGGAGGCGGAGTGTAGTTATGCAGGAAACGATCTCTGTAACAAAGCTGTGCAACCTCTGTTTCATGAATTCTAACCAAAAAGATAAAAATGAGGTGCACCAGCAAACAGCGATAGCTTTGAAAACTTTATTTGCAGATAAAATCTTTCATCCCAGAAAGGGATACAATACTTGGATCTCCAGTGGCGATGTGAGTGGTATGGGCTCCACTATAGGTAGGGGCTCCACTCACATCGCCACTGGAGATCCAAGTATTGTATCCCTTTCTGGGATGAAAGATTTTATCTGCAAATAAAGTTTTCAACAAGCTAACACTGTTTGCTGGTGCACCTCATTTTTATCTTTTTGGTTGCACCTCAAAGGCTAGCCATGAACCTATGGAGATAGGGTTTACCAGAGGTCCTCTAAGCTCTGAATAAAGAAACCGCAGACGTATAAAACAACTATGTATGTATTGTGGAAATCCTGCACATACAGTTGAGGACTGTCCCCAACTGTCAAAGACAAAGAAAAGTAAGTGCCAAGATGTCTGTTCTTCTCATACAGCAAAAAGCTTACATAATTACTGTGTTATCTTTTGTATTACAGTGGGACCAAGAGAGACTGACAACTGAAGCTATCGTGGATAGTGGTGCATATGGCAACTTCCTTGATATAAGCATTGTGTCAAAAAATAAAATTCCTCTTATTTTGAAAAAAAAACCCAGTCTCATCTATTAATAGTGGACCAATAACACATCATACCATTCCTATTTATGTAACTACATCTTCAGGTCACTCTGAGTATATACAATTTGATGTTTTGCCGTCACCCTTATATCCTGTTGTTCTAGGTATCCAATGGTTAAAGCTACACCAACCTACTATCAATTGGAAGACTCTCCAGCTCACTTTGGATTCTTCATACTGTCTACAGACCTGCTATCATCATCAAAATCTATTAAACACTTTAGACATGGATGTTAGGCTACCTAGTGAATATACTGATTTTGCAGATGTTTTTAGCAAGAAGGAGGCAGAAAATCTTCCTCCACATCGTGTTTACGATTGTCCAATTGAACTGCATCCAGGGAGCGACCATCACTTATGGACATCTATACCCCTTGAGCCAACCAGAATTAGAACATCTGAAGGAATACCTCCAGGAGAATATTTACGCAAAGGGTTCATAAGATCTTCTACATCTCCTGCTGGTGCATGCCTATTTTTTGTTAAAAATAAAGACTCATCTCTTAGACCAATTATAGACTACCGATAATTGAATAAAATGGACTATTAAAAATAGATACCCGTTACCCCTTATCCCAGAGCTCATTGAACGCTTATATCAGGCACATATTTTTACTAAATTAGATCTACGAAGAGCGTACAACTTAGTATGCATCAGAGAGGATGATGAATGGCTAACTGCCTTCAGAACATGTTACGGATTATATGAGTACCTCATCATGCCATTTGGGCTATGCAATGCCCCAGTCACCTTTCAACATTTTATTAATGATGTTTTCTGTGACCTTCTAGACATCTGCATGGTAATATACCTCAATATTATCCTCATATACTCTAAAACCTTGGAGGATCACATTAAACATGTTAGATGGGTTTTATCCAGGCTCAGAATTCATCAGCTATGTGCCAAAGCAGAGAAATGTGTCTTCTATTCTAATAACATATCCTCCCTGGGGTACCGCATAACTTCTAATGGAATCCTGATGGAAGACAATAAAGTTGACACAGTGAGAGATTGGCCAATACCAACAATAAGAAGGACCTTCAGAGATTTTTAGGATTCTCTAATTACTAGAGAAAATTCATAAAAAAATTCTTTGTTAACTCAACTAACAAGTTCAACCAGACCTTTTATCTGGAATTCGGAAGCTACAGGCTTTTAACGTACTCAAAGAGAAATTTACTACAGCTTCCATACTCAGGTTTCCTGACCCCAAGCTTCAATTCCTACTAGAAGTCGACTCATCTGATTATGCTCTTGGAGCTGTACTATCACAATTCTCATCATTGTCTGAACCTATACACCCTGTTGCATTTTTTTCCAAGACCATGAGTCCTGCAGAGATGAACTATCCCATTGGGGAGAAGGAACTGCTCACTATAAAAAGAGCATTTGAACATTGGAGACATTTACTAGATGGCACTTCCATGCCCATTATCGTATATACAGACCAAAATTTTTTGCAGTATCTCCAAACTAATTCAACACTTTCATCCAGACAGGTCCGGTGGAGCTTATATTTTACAAGATTCAATTTCCACATTATCTATAGACCAGCTTAAAAAATGGTAAGGCAGACGCTTTATCCAGGAAAGAAGTAAGACCTACTTGTACCTCTACTACCACAGAGATTATTTCCTCCGACCATTTCATTGGAATCTCAACATACTTAAGAAAATTATTTAAGCATTCCGCAAAAATGGATCACAATATACCACACCATCTGTTACAAGGAGATTCTAATGGATTCCTCTACCACGAAGACAAGATCTGAAATATGTCCAAGCATTCTATGACTATACCATGATACGCCCCTCTCAGGACATCCTGGTATTCAAAGAACCGATAAAAAGATATTGAGACAATTTTAGTGACAAGCTATGAAATCAACAATTGATGAGTATGTCTCTTCTTGTACCATATGCGCTGTTTCCAAGACAGAAAGAACACCCCCCTATGGTCTACTTCTTCCATTGCAAATACCGAGTAAACCCTGGCAACAGATAGGCATGGACTTTATTGTGGAGTTACCTTCCTCTCAAAAACAAAACACTATTCTGGTAGTTATTTACTTATTGACAAAAATAGCACATTTCATCCCATACCATAAATTACCCACTTCCACTGAAACAGCTCATTTATTCATAAAACATATTGTCAAACTACATGGTGTACCCCCCATTCTCACGACTGACAGGGACACCCAATTCACCTTTTGATTTTGGAGAGAGTTGTGTAAAAACTTTAGATGGATCACAGCTTCTCCACTTCATTCCACCCTCAAACCAATGGCCAGACAGAGAGGTTGTACCAATGGCTCGAACAATACTTACACTGCTAATGCTCTTACCAACAAGGTGATTGGGTACAGTACTTACCTATGGTTGAATTTGCATTCAACAACACCCTCAATGCTTCAACCAAGATAATACCTTTTTATGCAAATTATGGTTTTCATCCATCTTTCTTGTCTACAACTAACTCAGACACCAGTTCACCGATAGTAGATAAGTTGTCTAATTCCATGATAGAGATTTTCCGTACACTTCAAAATAACATTCACCAGGCACAGAATACTCAAAAGAAATATTACGACTTATGAAGGAGACCACCTCCATCATATCGTGTAGGTGATGAGGTATGATTGTCCACTAAAAATCATAACTTGCAGATACCCAGTAAGAAACTGACTAGCATGTTCATTGGACCTTTCCTTATAACCCGACTGGTAAATATCAGTGCAGTTACCTTGCAGCTACCTTCAACACTGAAGATACATCCGACATTCCACGTCTCATTGCTGAAACCTTACAAACCTATGAGGAATACTGATAAAGTTTTGCCACTCACTCTTCCCAACCTTGATCCTGATGAATATGTTGTTGAAACTTTGCTGGATTCCAAGTTTCCTAGGGGGGAATTGCAGTACCTATTCCGATGGAAAGGATACCCTCCAGAGGAAGATATTTGGGAACCATCTTCAAATCTCAATGCTCCAAGAGCATTGAGATTTGTCTCATTGTACCACAGATGTTTTCCTGACCGTCCTCAACCACAAGCTGTGGGACAGCTTCCTTGAAGGGGGGATCATGTCAGGAACATCCTTCAGTCTTGGCCCTTCCCCTTCTGCCTATTTAACCTGAACACACCTTTATTTAGATTCTTAGTGCTGTTGTTTGTTAGCTCCCTAACACTCACTTCGTGCTGAGCTCTGATCAAGCTTTTGGTTTACGGAACCTACCTGTAATTCCCGTTGTGGATTCCAACTTTCTAACTATTTTTGTACTCTCCCTGCAGCCTATTGTATATATCCTGCAGCACTGCTGCACACTACCCTCAGAGAACTAATCCCTGATCTGAACATTAGCTCCAGTCCTGAGATCCTTTCTATGCTGCTGCCTTCATTCCACAGAGCATTGTCCTATACCTAACTCTTATACCAAGTACTCATCCCTTCACAGAATCTATACAAGGAACGAGTAAGTAAAACTTAAGATTTTGCTGTATTTGCCTTGTAACCTTTTCGAACATTCAGCAGGGCTCCTTCACCTTCTGTGATCGGTTCTGTTGCTAGCTGCATCGCGAACTCTGTCGCCTCCCACTTGGGTGACTACTTACAAAAACAACTTCCTCTTGCAGCTCCTACACTACATTACTATTTACTGCTGATACAGCAAATTGTATCAACCTGGGATTGAGAGCACATACTTTGATGCATACAGATAACAACAATAATATGTTGTATCAGCATAATACCTTCTTCTTTATAAGGAAGGTTAGCATTCTTACACATTTCTTCACTTTGAGACCTAAGATTTACCTACGTATCAGTCGTAGGGAGAAAAGTCACAGTGAAACATCCTATATAATTAAAGGAACAGTACTTGATAAGTATAGATTTATTATTAAGGAATTTCTGCAGCTGTGATCTACCAGTTACATCATCTAAAGAGCTGAATCCTCACAGATTGAAATTGCATGCTCTATCCGATTCATTACATTAACATATGCAATAGACAATTCCTTTAGAGGGACAGTCTCAAATATTGATATTGTATTTATCTAAAGATACATAATATCTTTCATACCCATTATACTATTTTGATGAAACAATACTGGGATTTAAATAACATCTTTCCCTCTCGGATTCCCTTTATATGTAAGCATATTCTAATAGCACTATGATAACATATATATTTTAATATATCTTATGTCTTGCATTGTGATCAATATGTGTTGTGTCAGAAACCACATTACTGTACATTGCACAAATGTATCTATATGTGACACATGTATTATGCTCTAGTTGTTAATTGTCTGTCTGGATGTTTTTTAAACATGGACAAATAGATATTTTCAGATTGGCAATAGATGAATATGATAAGAATTGGATGTCTAATCTTTTAAGAAATTGTACATCTGTGAAAGACATAATTTTCTTTCCAATCACCTTGATAAACTAATGAATAGAATTTTCATATTAGTGGTCTACTCTTCACATTTGGAAAGATAGTATTTAAAATAGTTTAGAATACATTTTTAATCATGCCAAATATTTTTTTAAAGCAGATGTACAAATTGTGTTACATAAGTTTTTATTTATATCATTAATAGTTTAAGTTAATGTGACAAGCCTGGAGGGATCCATCACCAATCCAGACCTGTCTTTGCAGGATGATGGAAAGTCCATTTGCTCATTCATACATCATGAAAGGTGTATTAACAAACATGTTTCAGATCATGCTTATGATAGAGCATTCCATTTGAATAAACCTTATAATCTATTCCTCTAATTAAAATATTTTTTTGATTAGTTTAATATTAAAATCTCAGCGCTTCTTAGTCTACACCTTTGTGCTTCAGAACATGGATAGAACATGGTGATATTTTGTATAAATTTAGACAACAACAATCATCAAGCAATACACGCATAATAAGCATTAAATGTTCCGTGTACTATGCTTTTTTCATTATCTACAAAATTCATACAATTACATTTAAATCTTAATCATCAAGAAATATATATTTGATTTCAATTGCATGCTCCATATAAATTATGAAATGCATTACTTTTTAATATGAAATAAAAAAAATTATTTTCAAATATATGTAAAAATATTCCTCTCATACAAGTATATGGAGTGTTGCATCACGTGGCAATTGTTATTAACCAATTACTGTGGTTTTAGCCCTTTTTAAAGGTGACTGCATGTGTGTCTCATTATGTCTATGATTACGGTCCTGTGAGACCGAAACCGGTCAGTCGTTTGCTTGGCTGCGTTTTGCCTAATCCTTTTTCATGTGTTGATGACTTCATATATTCTTTTAATCAGCAAATTAACCCCTTAAGGACCAGTGACGTACCCTGTATGTCGCTGGCCTTTTTTTGGGACTTGTTTGTTTTATAGCGCGGTCTTGCCACCAGCGTTGAGACTGCTCTATTCCACAAAGCCTGCTGGAGGGAGGGCATTAATAGCGTGTTCTTGCTAGACTTGTGCTATTATGTCCTGAAAAAACCCTTAACGACCAGTGACATACAGGGTACATTGTGGTCATTAAGGGGTTAATAAAGGATTTGTTTTAAGAAGTTTGCAGACCAGAAATTTTTCCTCCTTTTTTGATGCATTACTTTTGTTCAGTATCTCTATAATGCAACATTGATGTGTTTCCTTGAGCACCAGTATCATATGTTTTAAGATTTTATTTTAACGTGTACACAACATATTGGCCTCTAGTTATGAAGCCGTCTACTTACCTGCATTTGCCGGTCCAATACGCTCGCCTAAGCTCGCCTACCATCGCCGCCGCGGACCTGAATATGTTCACCAAAGTTATCAAAAAAGCTGTCAAGAAGCCGCACACCAAGTACGGAGCGATGAGCAGTGGACTGTTGTTAACTGACAGTCATCGATCTCGCTGTTCATCGGCTTCTTTGCAGCTCTCTTGATAGCCTGTCACTAAGCACCCACACTAAACTACACTGTTTTACCCCTTAAACCACCGCTCCCAGAGCCCCCGCACCTAAATAAAGTTATTGCCCCCTAAAATGCCACTCCTGGACCCCGCCGCAACTATAATAAATGTATTAACCCCTAAACCGCCGCTCCTGGACCCCGCTGCCACCTACATTATACCTATTAACCCCTATCCTGTCCCCCACTACACCGCCGCCACCTATGTTCAAGTTATTAACCCTATCCTGCGGATCCCGGACCCTGCCGCAACTAAATAAATTGTTTAACCCCTAAACCTCCGCTCCCAGAACCCGCCGCCACCTATATTAAACGTATTAACCCCTAAACCTAAGTCTAACACTAACACCCCCTAACTTTAATATTATTTTAATAAATCTAAATAAAACTTACTATTATTAACTAAATTATTCCTATTTAAAACTAAATACTTACCTATAAAATAAACCCTAAGATAGCTACAATATAACTAATAATTATATTGTAGCTATTTTAGGTTTATTTTTATTTTACAGGCAACTTTGTATTTATTTTAACTAGGTACAATAGTTATTAAATAGTTATTAACTATTTAATAACTACCTTGCTAAAATACTTACAAAATTACCTGTAAAATAAATCCTAACCTAAGTTACAATTAAACCTAACACTACACTATCATTAAATTAATTAAATAAATTAACTACAATTACCTAAAATTAAATTAAATTAAATAAACTAAACTATAGTACAAAAAAAAACACTAAATTACAGAAAATAAAAAAGAATTACAAGAAGTTTAAACTAATTACACCTAATCTAGGCCCCCTAATAAAATAATAAAGCCCCCCAAAATAAAAAAATATCCTACCCTATTCTAAATTACAAAGTAGCCAGCTCTTTTACCAACCCTTAAAAGGGCTTTTTGCGGGGCATTGCCCCAAAGTAATCAGCTCTTTTACCTGTAAAAAAAAATACAACCCCCCCAACATTAAAACCCACCACCCACATACCCCTACTCTAAACCACCCAAACCCCCCCTTAAAAAAATCTAACACTAACCCCCTGAAGATCTCCCTACCTTGAGTCATCTTCACCCAGCCGAGCCGAATTCTTCATCCAAGTAGCGCAGAAGAGGTCCCCCATCCAGCAGAAGTCTTCATCCAGGCGACGTCTTCAATCTTCATCCATCCGGAGCAGAGAGGAGCCATCTTCCAAGGAGCCGACGCGGAGCCATCCTTTTCAACCGACGACAGAATGACGAATGAAGGTTCCTTTAAGGGACATCATCCAAGATGGCGTCCCTCGAATTCCGATTGGCTGATAGGATTGTATCAGCCAATCGGAATTAAGGTAGGAAAAATCTGATTGGCTGATTCAATCAGCCAATCAGATTGAAGTTCAATTCGATTGGCTGATCCAATCAGCCAATCGGATTGAGCTCGCATTGTATTGGCTGTTCCGATCAGCCAATAGAATGCGAGCTCAATCCGATTGGCTGATTGGATCAGCCAATCAGATTTTTCCTACCTTAATTCCGATTGGCTGATAGAATCCTATCAGCCAATCAGAATTCGAGGGACGCCATCTTGGATGACGTCCCTTAAAGGAACCTTCATTCATCGTTCAGTCGTCGGTTGAAGAGGATGGCTCCGCGTCGGCTCCTTGGAAGATGGCTCTACTCCGGATGGATGAAGACTGAAGACACCGCCTGGATGAAAACTTCTGCTGGATGGAGGACTTCTTCTGCGCCACTTGGATGAAGAATTTGGCTCGGCTGGGTGAAGACGACTCAAGGTAGGGAGATCTTCAGGGGGTTAGTGTTAGGTTTTTTAAGGGGCGTTTGGGTGGGTTAGAGTAGGGGTATGTGGGTGGTGGGTTATATTGTTGGGGGGGTTGTATTTTTTTTTACAGGTAAAAGAGCTGATTACTTTGGGGCAATGCCCAGCAAAAAGAGCTGGTTACTTTGTAATTTAGAATAGGGTAGGGCATTTTTTTATTTTGGGGGGCTTTATAATTTTATTAGGGGGTTTAGATTAGGTGTAATTAGTTTAAACTTCTTGTAATTCTTTTTTATTTTCTGTAATTTAGTGGGGGGGGGTTCGTGCTATAGTTTAGTTTATTTAATTTAATTTTAGGTAATTGTAGTCAATTTATTTAATTAATTTAATGATAGTGTAGTGTTAGGTTTAATTGTAACTTAGGTTAGGATTTATTTTACAGGTAATTTTGTAAGTATTTTAGCTAGGTAGTTATTAAATAGTTAATAACTATTTAATAACTATTGTACCTAGTTAAAATAAATACAAAGTTGCCTGTAAAATAAAAATAAATCCTAAAATAGCTACAATATAATTATTAGTTATATTGTAGCTATCTTAGGGTTTATTTTACAGGTAATTATTTAGTTTTAAATAGGATTAATTTAGTTAATACGAGTAATATTATTTAGATTTATTAAAATAATATTTAAGTTGGGGGGGTTAGGGTTAGACTTAGGTTTAGGGGTTAATAATTTTAATATAGGTTGCGGCGGTATAGGGGGGCAGGATAGGGGTAATAATTTTAATATAGGTGGCGGCGGTATAGAGGGGGCAGGATAGGGGTTAAACTTTAATATAGCCTGATGAAACAGCCATGAGTAGGCTGAGAAATGCGTTGCTGTGTTAATAAAGACTTTTTATACTTTTATACACTTGCTATTGTGTGGTTT
Source organism: Bombina bombina (assembly GCF_027579735.1). Classification (NCBI taxonomy): domain Eukaryota; kingdom Metazoa; phylum Chordata; class Amphibia; order Anura; family Bombinatoridae; genus Bombina; species Bombina bombina. The sequence continues at coordinate 639,410,478 of NC_069501.1, read as the reverse complement.
ATCACCTCCCGTGATAACTATTTTACTGATCCTGGTCCCTGCTGAGGATTGTCTTTGTATTAGTCTACTGGGCGACAATTTGGTTCCAGTTTGCTGAGATTGCACCTGCAGGTGCCTACCATCTTGTAAGTGCAAGCATTTGGGTTTATTTTCTCCTTGTCCTGATGATATTGGGCCATGTTGGTTTGCTTTCTCCTATACCCATAGGCACATCAATATTGGATTTTCAGAGGATATCTGATTGTCTCTGCGCCAAGGATACAGTGTGCTGAACCACTGTGAAGTCTCAGCCCGCTCCATTAGCATCAGTGGGGTGCTTTATGTTTGTGAGTATTCACATTCTCTTGTGCTGCTATTTATACCTGTATTGGCGATATTAGGCCATGGTGGCGCCTCTGTTTTTTATTCCTTTTTAGATTCCATACAACAGGATAGCCATCCTTTGACAGAGTGCTGCCTCAACATCTGGAATTTCTCATTACCCTGGATTTATAGACACTCACAGTATCATTTGGATTTTATTTCTTATATATATATTTTTTATTATCATCACCATTATTGTTATTAATATTGTTGCTATTACTACAGTTTATATGTATTTTTGGTGTTTTAATATAGTTCCACAATTGTTGATATTACCATTTGTTAAGGTTTTAGCTTATACCATTGCTTGATTATTTACCTCTGAGACCTCTCAAGTATATAATTACTTCATATACACATTTGAAACTTAGGAAGCGCCCCCTAAGGGCGTGGTGTGTTGTGAGCACACACCACTCTCTCTCTACAAACTTTAATAGAGTTGGCGGCGGGGTCCGGGTGCGGCGGTTTAGGGGTTAATCAATTTATTTAGTTGCGGCGGGGTCCGGGATCCGCAGAATAGGGGTTAATAAGTTTATGTAGGTGGCGGCAGTATAGGGGCCGGCAGATTAGGGGTTAATATGTATAATGTAGGTGGCGGCAGGGTCTGGGAGCGGCAGTTTAGTGGTTAACATGTTTATTATAGTTGCGGCAGGGTCCGGGAGCGGCAGTTTAGGGGGTAATAAATGTATTTAGTTGCGGCGGTATAGGGGGCGGCAGATTAGGGGTGTTTAGACTCAGGGTACATGTTAGGGTGTTAGGTGCAGACATCTTCCATAGGAATCAATGGAATATTGGGCAGCAGCGAACATGAGCTTTCGCTATGCTCAGACTCCCATTGATTCCTAAGGGATCCACCGCCTCCAGGGTGGCGGATTGAAATCCAGGTACGCTGGCCCGGAATAGTGGTGAGCGTACCTGGTAGTAGTTTGATAACTACCAAAAGTAGTCAGATTGTGCCGAACTTGCGTTCGGAACATCTGTAGTGACGTAACCATCGATCTGTGTTGGACTGAGTCTGGCGGATCGTAGGTTACGTCACTATATTCTACATTTGCCGGGCAGTAGGGGTTGATAACTAAGGCGAATCAGCCACGCCACAAATACGCTGCGGAATTCCAGCGTATTTGCGGTTGACGGCTTGATAACTAGAGGCCATTATGTTTCACATATCTGGATGTTATATGTGTGACGGAGAAGAAGGATGTTCCTTTGGAGTCTGATGGTAAGTAAAATATATATAACAACATTTATATAATGTGTATTTGTTCAAAATCATTATCCCATTAAGTTTCCAATACACTACTGTCCCACTTTCTATATCATGCAGCATGAACATAGAAATTAAGAATATATTTGCTTATTTCTGTATAAATTGTCATGAATGACATCATGATATCACATGCATATTACATCCAATCACACAATATTTATCTTATAATTGTACAGACAGACATTGCTAATCATCTAAGTGCCTAGATGCAGACCACCTCGTTATGTCATCATTGTTTTAAGCTTTTCAGCCATTTCTAAGTATACATAGAACATAATCATGTTACAATTCCATGATTTAATTTCATGATGTATGATCTGTCAAGGGATTTTAACATGATTTATGTGTAGACTGTCTATTTCACTCAGACAAACATTAATATTTGTTCAATTCAATTATGAATGTGAATATTAATATTGTGATGACATACATTTAATCCTGATGTAAAAGATAGATTCATAAAACATACTTTGAAAAAGTAGTGTCAGATACCATTCTATTCTTAATAGTTAATGTGAAAGGTAGTGTCTACCATGTATATATTTTGAATAGTAATTGATTGAACCGTTAAGATTTTTTAAATTATATTTAAGATTAACAAGGCAATCATCATTTTCAAAGCCTATGTGGAGTGGCCCTTTATATTAATTCATATTACACACTCTCATATTATCCAATATGGTGGACTCTCCATAGTCAATCCACAGACATGTGTCTAAAAGAACTGTATGTTGTTCACATGTAATAATGCGCTCAAGATGTGTTCTTTTGACAAGTACATCACATAAGAGACGGACCTCTATGTCTTTCAATATCAAATGCATCCATGTGTACTGATATATATTATCAAAAAGACAAATATCATATTGTAAAATCATAAAGATTAGCACATATTGTTGACTTTGAAACATGCTTTTAAATGTTTTTATCAAACGTTCCATAACAGATACCAGTGAGCAAACAGAGTTTAAAGAATCAATTAAAAAAGATTAAAAATTAGACTTGATTCAAATCAATTAATACCTTTAAACATAGTCATTAGTGTGACTTTTGTACTAAATATTGTGAAGCATCACAATTTAGAGATTTTAAATGATGCTGAATATTAAAGTTATGTTTAAATTTTCATATAATATATATATTTAAACAATTGTATTATATTTTTCAGATGGACCTTCTGCTTCTGGGCATAACCCTGCCCCAACTTCCCAAACTCCCCCTTGCCTCTCTCAAAACTCTACCTGTCATTCCCATCCTGCCCCTTTCCAAACCTACACCCCTGCCGCTCTCCCCGTCTTATCCATCCTGCTCCACCTGCCCAAGCCCCACCCACCCCACCTTCCCAACGTGAGCAGTCCCCACCAAAGCAGGACCCCCATGAGCCACCTCCCCCACCTGAGAAGGCCCCAGCTTCCCCACCTGCACCAGTCACCCCACTTCGCCACATCCCTCCTCCCCAACCACACCTTTTTCCTGATCCCCACCTTCCTTGTACTGGGTTTCCTGTGCTCTTTTCCAGCCACCGATGTAAGTATCATTACAAATCAACATTAGAACATACATTCTTAAGGGGGCAATATACTGATCTAATTATAAATTAATTTTGTTTTAATATAAAAGTTTATTCATTATGATTTTCTTAATTTTATGAATGTAAATGTTTAATATTTACATTCTTTAAAATTATTATCCTCATTTTTTATGATCTAAATGATATTGGCTAGATGTTGGATATCAATTCTGTATATATGCTTATTTATGTTTTATTTTTAATAACAGCCCCTTTCCCTGTGTGTCATAAACCAAAAAAAATAATTATTTGTCGTTAGGGGTTTTATTTTATTTCATATCTTATTGGTTTATCTATGAAGAACATATTTCATTTGTAATTATTCTTCTATATAGCATATTTTATTCTAATCCTGATTTGTATTTAAATTAGTACAATGTCCCTTTGCTATATTTTGATTCTGTTCTGTAATTAATATTCATTTTGAATTAATATATTTGTTTAGGTTGGGACTCAGCATGGTTGACGCTAGAGGCTCTACTGCGATTGGAGCGAACCATGCTGGGTTGCCATCACTTGCTGGCATGGATGCAGGACTCCATGGTTCTGCAGTTGCGGCTTAATCGCCTCATACTAATGCACCTCATCCGTACGGATGCAAGGCATCAAGCCGCAGCTGCAGAACCTCAGGCCGAGGAAGGTGAGGTGGATGCTCCATGAAATGGAGGGTCCGGAGATGACCCAAGAGAGCAGGAATTACTCCTCCGTCCCTATAACATGTTTGTTTTGTTGCCCGTTGGCATTTCTTGTGTTATGTTTATTGTTGTGCCTGTTGCACTTTCTTTGCCCTTGTCAGATGTCCCCAAAGGGGCTTTGTTGGGCTTTGTTTACCCTTGTCAACTCCTTGAAAGGACTGTGATGCACTATGTCACCTTGTCAGATGGCTCCAAAGGGGCTATGTTGGGCTTTGTTTACCCTTGTCAACTCCCTGTAAGGACTGTATTGCACTATGTCACCTTGTCAGATGGCTTCGAAGGGGCTATGTTGGGCTTTGTTTACCCTTGTCAACTCCCTGAAAGGACTGTGATGCACTATGTCACCTTGTCAGATGGCTCCAAAGGGGCTATGTTGGGCTTTGTTTACGCTTGTCAACTCCCTGAAAGGACTGTGATGCACTATGTCACCTTGTCAGATGGCTCCAAAGGGTCTATGTTGGGCTTTGTTTACCCTTGTCAACTCCATGAAAGGACTGTGATGCACTATGTCACCTTGTCAGATGGATCCAAAGGGGCTTCGTTGGTCTTTGTTTACCCTTGTCAACTCCCTGAAAGGACTGTGATGCACTATGTCACCTTGTCTGATGGCTCCAAAGGGGCTAAGTTGGGTTTTGTTTACCTTTGTCAACTCCCTGAAAGGACTGTGATGTACTATGTCACCTTGTCAGATGGCTCCAAAGGGGCTGTGCTATCATTCTGACTTTTTTGTCCTATTATCTTATTTATTTGTTTTATGACCTTCATAAATCATATTTATCATAATAAAAAGAATAATGTAATTCAATTGTTATATTTATTTATTTATTAATGTCATTTCTAATAAACATTATTTTATGTTGATAATCTTTAAGTAAAGCTGACAACAGTTCTTAATTTATGGATATGCATTCATAATGTACTTTTTAATATTTTTGCTTTGGAAATCAACATACACATATAATATCTTTAAAACAGACTATAATCTGAATGTTGGCACCACAAATATTCCAATTTTCATTACATCTTATTGTAGTAGTATAACATAAGTAATCACTGTGTGTAATGTTCACATTTTAGATAATTAATCTCTTTCTATTATTTTGTATTATATTTAATTATCAAACTATATATTTCTATAGGTAACATATATTGTATAAACAATACACATTTTTGTGATGTATATAGTAGCATTATTTCTATCTTAAACCCTGATGCTTCCTAAATATTTTCTAATCTTACTATTCTAATGAAATATATATTTATTAACAACAATGGATTATATTTCACATATCACAGTATTATGTTATCTAGCATTACATTATGTGAAGCTGTGCATTGCATGAAACAAACACGCTTGCTAGTTAACACTAAAGCACATGCTAGTTTTTGAAATAGAAATACATTTGTTATTGACATGCAAAGGTGTAAAATCCGTCATTTCATTGGATTACGTTTTTCCGCGATATTGGATGTGCCATGTTGCGTAAGATGTCACATGCAAAGGTGTAAAATCCGTCATTTGATTGGATTACGTTTTTCCGCAATATTGGATGCGCCATGTTGCATAAGAAGTCACATGCAAAGGTGTAAAATCCGCCATTTGATTGGATTATGTTGTTCCGTGATATTGGTTGCACCATGATGCGTAAGACGTCACATGCAAAGGTCTAAAATCCGTCATTTGATTGGATTACGTTGTTCTGCCCCCTGCAGATTCACAGCCAATCGGCTGCCAGCAGGGGGTGTCAATCAACCCGATCGTTCTCGATCGGGTTGAATTGTGGTGATCGCTGTCCGTCTCCTCAGAGCAGGCGGACAGGTTATGGAGCAGCGGTCTTTAGACCGCTGCTCCATAACTTGTGTTTCTGGCGATTCTGAAGGCTCGCCAGAAACACGGGGTGTCAAGCTCCATACGGAGCTTGATAGATATGCCCCAATGTGTTGTTGATCCTGAATATATTTTAAGGCAAGTACTAATCCATGAATGTTCATCCATGAATATACTCCATCTTGTTTAATATGTTTGTCAAAAATATTTTCACATTAACAAATAATTTTTGTGTTGTGTTGAATTGTCTACATTGTAAATTCCTAAACATGCGCATTTGTATTTGAAGTCATTTCTCAATATGCATTCACCTACTGTATATCATGATATATATATATGAGATGTATACTTTTTCTAGATGTTATGTCCTGATATTTCTTCTTAATGTAAATGTTTAATATTGTGTGATGTATCGATTCCACATTGTTGTTATCCAAATATAGTACTGTGAGCATGAATTTCAAATGTAACTCTTAAAGGGACATGAAACCCCAAATGTATCTCTCATTGGTTATGTTGAACATACAATTTTAACCAGGTTTCCAATTATCTTCTATTCTCAAATGTGCTTCATTCTCTTGGTAGAATGTGTTGAAGGAGCATCAATACACTACTAGTTTTTAAATGAACACATGGGTGAGGCAATGACAATCGGTAGATATATGCAGCCACCAATCAGCAGATCAAAGCTAGGTTCTTTACTGCTCCTGAGCTTTCCTAGATAAACCTTTCAGCAAAGGATAACAAGATAATGAATCAAATAATATGAGTAAACGTGAATGTTTTTTAAAATGTTATGCTCCGTCAAAATCATGTAAGCAAATTTTCTGCTTTCATGCACCTTTTAAATGAAATAGATTTCCCAAATAAGTAAAACACTTTAAGCTAGCTTTAAAAAAATATGTTTTATTTAACATATTCAGCTCCCTATTTAAGAGATACAACAAAGGTTTTTTTTGGTTAAGCACACCACAAAAGGACTGTTTAATCTTAACACACATATTGTGGTAGTGCTACCAAAGTGATCAAAACAATTACAAAACAATTACAAAACAACAAAAAGTATTGGTGCACATCCAACCACTTAAGTCCACTCTTTCATGGCATATTTGTATATGCTTCTGTCTGCCAAATATACTTACATAGCTTCTAATAAGATTAGGATAAACATCTCGCAATAATATTGGCTTATATTTGAGCTGCAAAAACAAATATACTTCTATCTGATAAATATACTTACATAGTTCAAATAAAATTGGGATTAACATCTCACAACAATATTGACTATTATTTATGCTGCAAAAAATTTTTGCTGTAAAAAATGCCTTTAAATGAAATGGGATCTTAGTCACACAATATGATCATATTCTGCTAAGCCAGTCACCACTTACAAGGTGTCCCATATTAGACTGGTCCTAACACTAACCAGTTTCCACACTGCAGCAAGTCATGTCTACACAGTGTGAAGCCTTCTAGCTTATTAAGTATATTTACCTGGAACACACCTGGGCTGGGTGGCAAGCATTAACCAAAGGGGAGGGATTTGGTCAGCTCCCTATTTAAGAGATACAACAAAGGTTTTTTTTGGTTAAGCACACCACAAAAGGACTGTTTAATCTTAACACACATATTGTGGGAGTGCTACCAAAGTGACCAAAACAATTACAAAACAACAAAAAGTATTGGTGCACATCCAACCACTTAAGTCCACTCTTTCATGGCATATTTGTATATGCTTCTGTCTGCCAAATATACTTACATAGCTTACATAATATACACATATTAACACATACATATATATGTATATATAAATATACATATATATATTTAAAAATGCTGCCCATTGCTGCGCTTCATACCTCCTTTGCTGCGCAAGGTTCTGATGCCGTCTATGATGAGCCATAGGAGCCTATGGAAGCGCATTCTCTCATGAGCGCAATACTTTCTAGCAATGCGAACGCAAGCTCACATTTGCATTGTGATTAACTGGTAATACCAGTGCACATCATCGTGCACTGGTATTATAAAGTGGAGTGCTAATATCGCTTGCTCGCAAGCCATATTTAGCGCTCCACTTGCAATCTGGCCCTTTATGTGCAGGAAATAGTTAAAATCACATACATGCTATTTCATTCCTTTTCATGCCCCTGTAGCCCTATTTGTGCAAAATATATAACCGAATACGACATCAGCTCAGCTGTATGCTCTAATGAGAGATCAGGTCACATACATGGCCCCACCGCCTATATCTGAACAGATGCATGATCTCATTCTTTTATTGCTGCCCAGATAAGACCTAGGGGCCTATTTATCAAAGCATCAACTATATTGCATTCACCGGCGTCAATACACTCGCCAGACATTGCCAGACATCGCTTCCGCGGACCTGAATATGATCTCATTATTTATCAAGAAAGCCGTCAAAAACATGCGCATCAAGTACAGTGCGAAGAGCATCAGACTGGTGTTAACTAACAGTTATCGATGTCATAGTTATTCGTGTTTTTCTCAACTTTATTTATACCCTTTCATTACTGTCCATGAACAAGCACATTTCTCTAAAGCTAATATTTTATTTTTCATCTGTTAATGTCCAAGAAATAGATTGATTTATACCTTAACAAACAATATCTTATAGAAAGTTATTTTTATATTTGTTATATGATACTTTCACAGAAATTAATGTGTATTTGTATTTCTAAGAGTCATATTTTTTATTTATTTTTTAAATTATTATTAATGCTGGAATTTGTACATATATCCTTGCATATACATATATATATATTTTGCAAGCATATTTACATGTCCCTAAGTTCCTTTTTTTGTTCTAAACAATATTGTCTTTCATCACCGACAATAACTAAACCTAGTAAACCCTGAACCGCAGTTCGCCGACATTGCAGACACTAGCTAAAACACTAACTAAACCTTTTAACTCCTAAACCGCAGTTCCCCGACATCCCCGACACTAATCAAACCTATTAACCCCTAAACCGAAGTTCCCGACATCGCCAACACTAACTAAACCTATTAACCCCTAAACCGCTGTACATCCACATCGCCAACACTAAAACACTAAATAAACCTATTAACCCCTAAACCGCCGCCCCCACATCGCAACAACCTAAATGAAACTATATTAACCCCTAGACCTAACACACTCTAACTTTAACAAAATTAAAATAGACCTAAATTAACCCCTTAATGACCAGCGCTGTACCCTGTATGACGACGCTGGTCATTATGTCCTTAAGGACCAGCGACATACCCTGTACGTTGCTGCAGTCCTGGGCTTCTCTCTGCCACGATCTCGCTCAAAATAGATGAGTGGGGCACTGCATAAATAGAGTTGCAAAGCTACCGATGCAGAGAGGGCCACTCTGTGGCCCTCTCTGCATCAGACAGCGGTGGTGCCAATCGTTGGTGGGTGGGAGGTTAAAGAGGGAGGCGGTGGGCGGCCATCACTGGAGCAGGTGGGAGGAGGGTGGGACTGCTCAGTATGCTTCAGGGAATAATTTTTTTTTTAAAACTGCGTCATTGAGGGGGAAGGAGGGAAGAGTGAGTAGGGGCAATGAGGGGGATCCCATGTGGGATCTGTTAATGGAAAGGGATCTGGGAGGGGGAGGATATTGAGGGAGGGCAGCTATACTACAGAAGAAATAGGTCTTTTATTTTTTCTTAATAAAAATTAGCCAAATTTGTAGCAAACTTATTATGGCAGCAAATAGGTAGAGGGGGAGGGTTAGAGAGCTTTTTTTGGGGGGATCAGGGAGGTTAGGGGTATTTCTGGACAAAGGGGATCCCAGAGAAGCATTTACAACCATTTGTGCCATGATTGTACAAGCAGTTTGTAAATAATTTCAGTGAGAAACCTAAAATTGTGAAAAAGTTAACTATTTTTTTTTATCGCATTTGACTGTGAAATGGTGGCATGAAATATACCAAAATGGGCCTAGATCAATACATTGGGTTGTCTACTAAAAAAATATATATAGTTTTGATAGGTAAATATAAAAAAGGCCCTATTTCTGTTTAAATGTAGTGATGGCAAAAATACTAAAAATGCTCTGGTCTTTTGGGGAAGTTTTTGTCGGAAATGCCCAGTTCTTAACTTAACTAACTACCTATTTAAAAATAAATACAAACTTACCTGTGAAATAAAAATAAAACCTAAGCTAGCTACAATGTAACTATTTGCTAACTAAAAAAAAAAAAAAAAAAAAAAAATTATTTACTTACTACCAAGTTAAAATAAATACAAACTTACCTGTGAAATAAACATAAAACCTAAACTACACTAATAAAACCTAACATTGCTAAAAATAAAAAAACTAACATTACTAAAAATAACAAAACCTAACATTACTATAAATAAAAAAACATAAGATTAATTAAAAAAAAAAAAAACTACAATTCCGAAAATAATAAACACTAAAATTACAAAAAATAAAAAAACTACCATTACAAAAAATAACAAAAGAAATTATCCAAAATATAAAAAATTATTCCTATTCTAATACCCCGTTAAAAAAAAAAACCAAATCTATAATAAACTACCTTTTGTAGGGCATCGCCCTAAAGTTAACAGCTCTTTCGCAAAAAAATAAAAACAAACACCCCCTAAAATTACAAACTCCCAGCCCCCAAACCCACAAAATAAAAATAAACATAATCTACCCATTGCCCCAAAAAGGGCATTTGTATGGGCATTGCCCTTAAAAGGGCATTCAGCTCTTTTTCTGCCCATTAAAAATAAAAAATGCCTAATTAAAAAAAAAAAAACAATCCAAAAATAAAAAAATCCTATTACAAAAAATAACAAACAAAATTATCCAAAATAATACAAAATATTTCTATTCTAATACCCAATTTGAAAAAAAAACACCACACAATAAAACCACCCCTAATCTATAATAAACTACCAATAGCCCTTACAGGCCTTTTGCAGGGCATTGCCCTAAAATTAGCAGCTCTTTTGCTAAAAAATTATAACAAACACCCCCTAACATTACAAACCCTCACCTCCCCAAACCCACAAAATAAAAAACCTAACTAAAAAAACATAATCTACCCATTGCCCTGAAAAGAGCATTTGTATGGGCATTGCCCTTAAAAGGGCATTCAACTCTTTTACTACCCTTAAAAGGGCAATCAGCTCTTTTTCGACCCATTGAAAAAAAAGCCCAAATCTAAAAAAAAACACCCCAAAAAAACAAAAAAAAACTTCACGCTAACCCGAAAATCGGTACTCACAGTTGCTGAAAACCAGCGAAAGATCTTCATCCCAGCGGTGAAGCATCTTCATCCAGGCAACCCTTTTTGTATCCATCACGGGACGAGCATCTTCTCTCTTCATCCCAGTGGAGGCAGAGCTGTCAGTGGATGCGCGGAGGCGGAGGTCCAGGCGGAGGTCCAGGCGGAGGTCCATCGGTCCGATGTGGAGGTCCTCTTCATTTCTCTTCACCACCGCACATTGAAGATTGAATGCAAGTTACCCCTTTTATATTGGGGTACTGTTGCATTCTTATTGGCTGAAAAATTCAAATCAGCCAATAGGAATGAGAGCTGCTTAAATCCTATTGGCTGTTAAAATCAGCCAATGGGATTTAAGCAGCTCTTATTGCTATTGGCTGATTTGAATCAGCCAATAGGAATCAAAGCTGCTTAAATCCTACTGGCTTTTCAAATCAGCCAATAGGATTTAAGCAGCTCTCATTCCTATTGGTTGATTTGATTTTTTTCAGCCAATAGGAAGGCAACGGTACACCAATATAAAAGGGGTACCTTGCATTCAATCTTCAGGCGGTCGATCATGAAGAGGACCACCATTAAAATAAAAAAGCCCTATGGAACTCTGCCTGAACTTCTGCCTGGACCTCCGCCTGGACCTCCACCACCATGCATTCATCGACCACTCCACCTCCACCGGGATGAAGATAAAAGATGCCGGTCCCACAATCAATACACATAGGGCCGCCTGGATGACTCGGGGTTCATGTAAGGGTGTTAGGTGTAAACATAACTTTAGTTTCCCTATAAGAATCAATGGGGCTGCGTTACTGAGATTTACGCTGTTTTATTGCAGGTGTTAGACTTTTTCTCAGCCGGCTCTCCCCAGTGATGTATATGGGGAAATTATGCACGAGCATGTATAACCAGCTCACCGCTGACTTAAGCAGCACTGGTATTGGAGTGCGGTATGGAGCACAATTTTGCTCTACGCTCACTTCTTGCCTTTTAACGCTGGTTTTGTAAAAACCTGTAATACCAGCGCTGTTTGTAAGTGAGCGGTGAGAATAAAGTGCAATTTAGCACCGCACCCCTCATAACGCAAAACTCGTAATCTAGCCATTAGTTTTTTTATTTTTAGTAATGTTAGGTTTTTTATTTTTAGTAATGTTACGTTTTTTTAGTTTAATATTAGTTTTTTTTTATTTCACAGGTAAGTGTATATTTATTTTAACTAGGTAGTTAGTAAATAGTGATATTGTAGCTAGCTTAGGTTTTATTTTTAATTCACAGGTAAGTTTGTATTTATTTTTAAATAGGTAGTTAATAATTCAGATTATTATAACCTTGGTGTCTAAATAATCGTGATTTTATTATATACAGGAGGCGAAAAATTTGCATAATTCTTTACTGATTCCAAAAACAGAAAAAAAACATACAAAGAAAAAAGTAACATAGCAACAGTATACAACCAATCAGGATACAACATAATAACAAACTGCCTAGAACAATATAAGTCCTTCCTCTTTTCTTTGATGAATCTGCTAAACGACTAGAAGGGAGCGAACATCAACATCATCCTGTGGAGAAAGGAATGCAAGGCTTCCTGAAAATTCCAGTAGAATCTCCAAAGGCTGGAAGAAAAACCCCAATCCATTGAATTAAACTGCAAGAGAAGAAAGAGAATATGGCAAGACAGGAGGCTTCATATTTTGCATTTTTAACGCAATAAGAGCAATGACTCAGAAGCATGAATAATAGGTTTAAAATAAAAACAAGAAAAGGTGGTTGAAGAATACCAATCTGCGGCCTTAAGGATGTCCTGAAGGCTACTGCCTGCCAAAAGAGACCTGGATGCAGCCGCACCCCGAACAGAATGGGCACCAAAAGAAAGATCAATACCAGCAGATGACATAAGCCATTGAACCCATCTGGCTAAAGTGGGAGAAGAGACGGGAAGGAAGGGGGGAACATAGGAGATAAGCAATTGACCCCCCAGAGAGGGACTAAAGGACACCGTCTTAGAAAGATAGGATTTCAAACAAAGAGCCACACAGAGCTGAGGGTCTTCAGGGAAAGAGGGATAGAAAATGGAAGACAACAAAGATTTTGTGCATCTAGAAACTGAGAAAGTGGCGCCCTCAGGGGAAAATTAAATGCCTTCTACATCCAGTGCACAGATATCAGAAATCCTACAAAAGGAAACAAGGCAGAGCAACATGGCCAATTTGGCCGAAAGTTGTTTGAGGGATAGCTCTGCATTGGAAGGCCAATTCCTAAGAAATGACAGCATGATGGAAACATCCCAAAGATGAGAATATCGAGAGGGAGGACGAACCTTCAGCCGAATGGCTTTCAAACTCCGACAAACCAGAGGATGATACCCCACTGGATTACCGTCCACAGGGAAATGACCCGCTGAGCTAGCCAAACGAACGACATTATAAGCTTTCCCATGTACCACTAAAATGTTGTCCATACAGAGAAGGGTACAGCAATCCGTAAATTGTTTGGAGAAAGAGCGAATGGCAAAAGAACCCGCCAAAAGCTCTAAACAGTTGATGTGTAAAGTCTCCTCCCAAGGGGCCCAAGACCCCCCTGTCACAGAGGTCTCGAAGGATGTTCCCCAGCCCAGAAGACTGGCATCTGAGGAGAGCACAAAGCCTGGTGAGGAACCAAAGATCGCCTTGCCATTCCAAGACTCCATGTGAAGGAGCCACCAAGACATCTCTGCACGGACTTCCTCATTCAAGCAAATCATCTGATGATACGAATGGCATTCTCTGAAAGATTAGATCTTCAGTCTCTGCATGGCCCGATAGTGGAGGGGGCTGGAAAAATCGCCTAAATAGAAGAGGCGAGGAGACCGATAATTCTGGAAAGTTGGCAGATAGATACCATGGGAGACACCAGCACATCTCAAATCTTCAATTTGATCTTGTCGATTTTCTCCTGAGGGAGTAGGAGAAGACCTGAAGAGGAGTCTAGGAGGAAACCTAGGAACTCTACCATCTGAGAGGGAATCAAGTCTAACTTTTGGGAATTGATAACAAATCTTAGCCCTTGAAGAAGGGAAGAGGCTGTCTGTAAGTGACAAAGAAGGGAAGAACGATCCTCTGCCATGAGAATGTCATCCAGGTAAATGATAAGGTGTATACCTTTGCCTCTGAGGGCGGCAACAACAGGTTTTAAAAGTTTGGTTAAACACCAAGGGGCCGAATTGAGGCCGAAAGGAAGGCAAGTAAATTGCCAGATCATGTCTCCCCAGAGGAATCTGAGGAATTTCCGATGGTCCTGAGACACAAGGACCATGAGATAAGTTTCCGTCAAATCAAGACGTGCGAACCAATCTCCAATACAGAGCAGGTCCCTGAGCATGTGAATGCCCTCCATCTTGAAATGGCAGTATACCACAAATTAATTTAATTCTTTTAGGTTGATGACTGGGCGAAAACCACCCATCTTCTCCTTGACTAGGAAGAGGTTGCTTAGAAACCCCTCCTCTGGGTCCAAAACTTCTTCTATAGCTCCTTTGAGAAGAAGAGACTGAACTTCTGAACAAATAAGGTCTGCTTTTGATTTTGAAAGATTCAGAGGTTTTGGGGGACAACTCTGGAAAGGAGGGCATATGAACTTTACTTTGAAGCCTCTCACTGTTTAAGCAATCCAAGGGTCCTGAGAAATTGATTCCCACACTTGGGATAAAAGGGACAGCCTGTCTTCAAAGGGAGATACGGGAAAGAAGTCAGGAATAAAGGAGGAGTACTCACTCTGGGTGGCTGAAGGACATGGAGGAAGGGCTGGCCTGGGAAGGGCTGCTCTGGTCCTGACTGTTTGGGCTCTCGGTGGGAAGAGAGTTCTCTGAGGGTAGGTGGGTTACTGCTGGAAGGCGACTGCTTGACATTGCTGCACCATGAATTGTTGACGGCTGGAAAGATGACCCTTGAATCTGCCGGCCCTGCAAAAAACCTGATTAGAGGGGTTAAAGACTCTCCTAAGGGAGGGTTGGATACTGTCTATGGAAGTAAAGGTGGATACATAATGTCTCATAATATCCAAAAAAGAAGGCCTTTGGCTGAAGAGCCTGCCTCCTCAACCACGAGAACAGCCAATTTAGGGTTAATCCTCAAAAGGGCAAATCTCCTGCGCTCACTAGAAATGGTCACATTGGTGTTGCCCAGGAAGCAGAACACACGAAAAGCCCATTCACGGGTGGCAAAAGGATCCAAAGAAGATCTGGACAAAAGGGCTTTATCCAAAAGATGTAAAATCTGAGCCAAAAGGCCCGAGACGTCCAGAAGTTTATCCTGAACTTCTCTGAGAGCTTTGTCTCTGCCCTTCCTGGGATCCTTCCCCTCCTAGTTAGAAGGTTAGCTAGTTTAGCGTCAAACTCAGGAGTTACTGACTCCTTACCAGGGAGGGAAGGTCTGCAGCATTCCATCCTTAACTTATTGCGATCTTCACAATCAAGAGGTTTGTAAAGAGATTTTTGCAAAAAACGAGAAAGATGAGGAGCTAACGCCCAGTCAGAAGATATGGGGTATTTAATCTGTTAGGGCTAAAAATGGGGTTCCCAGCCGGGTCCACCAATTCATCCTCTTGCTCAAATTGAGAAGACCGGGAGCGAGAAGCCTTAGCCTGAGGAACCGCGGCATCAATCTCTAGGTCAGATTGATGATCAGCTTCCCAATCTAAGTCAGGAAAAGACTCCATATAGTCTTCCATATCAAAATTTTCAGAGTCTGAGCTCTGGAGCCCCACTTGCACACCCTGGGGGGGAAGGGTTCCTTTACCCTGTTTAGCCTCTGGGGAGGAGGTTCTGACACCCTATGTCAAATGCCCGGGGGAGGGGCTTGGTATTTAGGAGCTTTGCCTTTATGCGGAGCAGGGCAAGAATTAGATTTCCAGTAGCGCTTGCGTGAAACTGGGGGATCGGAATATGAATATGAAGATTCCTATAAATAAGGGGCATTGGGCTGTTCTGAGACCTTGACAGGGGTGGGAGGGGAAAGATTTTGTTTAAGAGAAATAGTTATGGCCGAATTGATATACGACAATAAATCCTCTTTGGACTGAGAGCAGGAAGGGGAGGGGTCAATGACAGGGCCGGCAGACTCCACAGTAGCAAGAAAAAATGTAATATACTTTGATCTAAATGAAAAGAATAAAAAATCAAAATCAAATTTTTTTATTTAACAAAATATAAAATAATAAGCTTTATTATGATGAGGGGCAGGAATAAACCCTGGACCTTCATGACATTAGTAAAACAAGATAAGAGAATGCAGTTCTAGCTAGAGCTATAGAGGTTCCATACATTTGTAATCATTTTTTTTTATATATAAAATAAAGCAAACTTGCTGAAAGAGAATTACTAGCTTAGTAAAAATAAAAAGAAAAGGTATCTGAATGCTAAGGTATCTCACAGCGCTAACACAAAATTCCTACTAGCTCCTGGGTACTGGAAGGGTACCTAGCTACCCTTAAAATGAGTACTATAGAATAGGAAAGGGACCTAGGAGCGCCAAAGGTAGGCGGAGGAACTAGAAATGGGCTAATAAATATCAAATTCGGGCCCTCAATTAGCAAGTGGTCCAATATCATTCGAATTAAGTGAAAAAGTGGATACAAACCATTAACGATATAAGGTACAATTTAATCAATTAAAACATAAATAAAATCATGGATCCATGGTACAATAACATCAATGACATATAAAATTAGCATAGGATAAAAACAATACGTTAAAAACAATCTGATTAAATTATGCTGGTTTGGGCAAGAAAAAATGGGCAAGAAAAAATGTCAGTGGGAACCGTGTTCCCTATATAAGGTGCGGATGTGCCTCTAAAAAAATTAATCCAAAAAAAAGTAAAAGTATGTGTAAGGGGGTACCCCCTCAAAAAAATGAACAGTACCAAAAAATGTGACTGTGATAATCCAAAACACAGAAAAAACAAAATATCAAATATCAAAAGTCAAAATATCAAATATCAAATATCAAAAGTCAAGAGTGGGAAAAAATATGTAGAAGGCTATATATAAATGTGTCCGTGTATAAAGATCGTGGAAAAAATGGTGATAAACAATGTCAGTAAAATATAGATCCAAATAGTATGTGTGTTGTTAGGCAAAACTTCCTTCAGTTTCCTCAAAGGAAGGTTCCAAACAATATGATGATAGTAAGTGAGGGAGTGTCCGGTAAAACCTGGGTGTAGTCCCTATATCCAACCTGTAAAAGAAACATACAATAGTGCAATAAAGCTAATGGATATATATATATATATAATAGGAAAAAAGCTCACCAAATTGCCAACGCGTTTCGGCCCAAAATCGGATCAGCCAATCGGATTGAACTTGATTCTGATTGGCTGATTCCATCAGCCAATCAGAATATTCCTACCTTAATTCCGATTGGCTGATAGAATCCTATCAGCCAATCGGAATTCGAGGGACGCCATCTTGGATGACGTCATTTAAAGCAACCGTTATTCGTCGTCGGCCAGGATGGATGTTCCGCGGTGGAGGTCTTCAGAATGCTGCCGCTTCGCTCCGGATGGATGCCGCTTGGATGAAGACTTCAATCGGATGGAAGACCTCTTCTGGCCCGCTTGGATGAAGACTTCAGCTGGATCATGGACCTCTTCAGCCCCCCGCTTGGGCTTGGATCAGGACATCGGAGGAGCTCTTCTGGACCGATCGGTGAACCTGGTATGGTGAAGACAAGGTAGGATGATCTTCAGGGGCTTAGTGTTAGGTTTATTTAAGGGGGGTTTGGGTTAGATTAGGGGTATGTGGGTGGTGGGTTGTAATGTTGGGGGGGGGTATTGTATGTTTTTTTTTACAGGCAAAAGAGCTGAATTTCTTGGGGCATGCCCCGCAAAGGGCCCTGTTCAGGGCTGGTAAGGTAAAAGAGCTTTGAACTTTAGTAATTTAGAATAGGGTAGGGCATTTTTTTATTTTGGGGGTCTTTGTTATTTTATTAGGGGGCTTAGAGTAGGTGTAATTAGTTTAAAATTGTTGTAATATTTTTCTTATGTTTGTAAATATTTTTTTATTTTTTGTAACTTAGTTCTTTTTTATTTTTTGTACTTTAGCTAGTTTATTTAATTGTATTTATTTGTAGCAATTGTATTTAATTAATTTATTGATAGTGTAGTGTTAGGTTAATTGTAGGTAATTGTAGGTAGTTTATTTAATTAATTTATTGATAGTCTAGTGTTAGGTTTATTTGTAACTTAGGTTAGGATTTCTTTTACAGGTAAATTTGTAATTATTTTAACTATTTTAGCTATTAAATAGTTCTTAACTATTTAATAGCTATTGTACCTGGTTAAAATAAATACAAAGTTACCTGTAAAATAAATCTAAATCCTAAAATAGCTATAATATAATTATAATTTATTTTGTAGCTATATTAGGATTTATTTTACAGGTAAGTATTTAGCTTTAAATAGGAATAATTTATTTAATAAGAGTTAATTAATTTCGTTAGATTTAAATTATATTTAACTTAGGGGGGTGTTAGTATTAGGGTTAGACTTAGCTTTAGGGGTTAATACATTTATTAGAATAGCGGCGAGATTCGGTCGGCAGATTAGGGGTTAATAATTGAAGTTAGGTGTCTGCGATGTTAGGGAGGGCAGATTAGGGGTTAATACTATTTATGATAGGGTTAGTGAGGCGGATTAGGGGTTAATAACTTTATTATAGTAGCGCTCAGGTCCGGTCGGCAGATTAGGGTTTAATAAGTGTAGGCAGGTGGAGGCGACGTTGTGGGGGGCAGATTAGGGGTTAATAAATATAATATAGGGGTCGGCGGTGTTAGGGGCAGCAGATTAGGGGTACATAAGGATAACGTAGGTGGCGGCGCTTTGCGGTCGGCAGATTAGGGGTTAATAAGTGTAGGCAGGTGGAGGCGACGTTGAGGGGGGCAGATTAGGGGTTAATAAATATAATACAGGGGTCGGCGGTGTTAGGGGCAGCAGATTAGGGGTACATAAGGATAACGTAGGTGGCGGTCGGCAGATTAGGGGTTAAAAAATGTTTTTCGAGTGTCGGCGATGTGGGGGGACCTCAGTTTAGGGGTACATAGGTAGTTTATGGGTGTTAGTGTACTTTAGAGTACAGTAGTTAAGAGCTTTATAAACCGGCGTTAGCCCAGAAAGCTCTTAACTACTGACTTTTTTCCTGCGGCTGGAGTTTTGTCGTTAGATGTCTAACGCTCACTTCAGAAACGACTCTAAATACCGGAGTTAGAAAGATCCCATTGAAAAGATAGGATACGCAATTTACGTAAGGGGATCTGCGGTATGGAAAAGTCGCGGCTGGAAAGTGAGCGTTAGACCCTATTTTGAGTGACTCCAAATACCGGCGGTAGCCTAAAACCAGCGTTAGGAGCCTCTAACGCTGGTTTTCACGGCTAACGCCAAACTCTAAATCTAGGCCTAAGTAAATACATACTTGTAAAATAAAACCTAAGCTAGCTACAATTTAACCAATAGTTATATTGTATCTAGCTTATGTTTTATTTTTTTCACATGAAAGTTTGTATTTGTTTTAACTAGGTAGACTATTAACTATTTACTAACTACCTAGTAAAAATAAATACAAATTTACCTGTGAAATAAAACCTTACCTGTCTTACAGTTAAACCTAACATTACACTAAAATTAAAAAAATTACATTAATGAAATACAATTAACTAAATTACAAAAAAAAACTCACCAAGTTACACAAAATAAAAAAGAAATTATCAAATATTTAAACTAATTACACCTAATTTAATAGCCCTATCAAAATAAAAAAGACCCCCCAAAATAACAAAACCCCTAGCCTAAACTAAACTGCCAATAGCCCTTAAAACTCTTTTACCTGTAAAAAAATACAAACAACCCCCCAACAGTAAAACCCACCACCCACACAACCAACCCCCCAAATAAAATCCTATCTAAATAAACCTAAGCTCACCATTGCCCTGAAAAGGGCATTTGGATGGACATTGCCCTTAAAAGGGCATTTAGCTCTTTTACATTGCCCAAACCCTAAGCTAAAAATAAAACCCACCCAATAAACCCTTAATAAAACCTAACACTAACCCCGAAGATCCACTTACAGTTTTGGGAGACCGGACATCCATCCTCTTCCAGCCGGGAGAAGTCTTCATCCAAGCAACAAGAAGTCCTCAATGAAGCCAGGAGAAGTCTTCATCCAAGCGGCAAGAAGTGGTCCTCCAGGCGGGCAGAAGTCTTCATCCAGACGGCATCTTCTATCTTCATCCTTCCGACGCGGAGCGGTTCCATCTTCAAGACATCCGGCGTAGAGCATCCTCTTCATGCGGTCCCAGCCATACACTGAAGGTTCCCTTTAAGGGACGTCATCCAAGAGGGCGTCCCTTGAATTCCAATTGGCTGATAGAATTCTATCAGCCAATCAGAATTAAAGGGTAAAAAATCCTACTGGCTGATGCAATCAGCCAATAGGATTAAGCTTCAATCCTATTGACTGATCCAATCAGCCAATAGGATTGAGCTTGCATTCTATTGGCTGATTGGAACAGCCAATAGAATGCAAGCTCAATCCCATTGGCTGATTGGGTCAGCCAATAGGATTTTTTACCCTTTAATTCTGATTGGCTGATAGAATTCTATCAGCCAATCGGAATTCAAGGGAACCTTCAGTGTACGGCTGGGACCGTATGAAGAGGGTGCTCCGCGCCGGATGTTTCGAAGATGGAGCCGCTCTGCGTCAGAAGGATTAAGATAGAAGATGCCGTCTGGTTGAAGACTTCTGCCCGCCTGGAGGATGACTTCTTGCCACTTGGATGAAGACTTCTCCCAGCTGAATGAGGATGGATGTCTGGTCTTCCAAAACTGTAAGTGGATCTTCAGGGTTAGTGTTAGGTTTTATCAAGGGTTTATTGGGTGGGTTTATTTTTTATCTTAGGATTTGGGCAATGTAAAAGAGCTAAATGCCCTTTTAAGAGCAATGCCCATCTAAATGCCCTTTTCAGGGCAATGGGGAGCTTAGGTTTATTTAGATAAGATTTTATTTGGGGGGGTTGGTTGTGTGGGTAGTGGGTTTTTACTGTTGGGGGGTTGTTTGTATTTTTTTACATGTAAAAGAGCTGATTTCTTTGGGGCAATGCCCCGCAAAAGGCCCCTTTAAGGGCTATTGGCAGTTTAGTGTAGGCTAGGGGTTTTATTATTTTGAGGTGGCTTTTTATTTTGATAGGGCTATTAGATTAGGCGTAATTTGCTTTTATTTTTGATAATTTCTTTTTTTATTTTGTGTAATTTAGTGTTTGTTTGTTTTTTGTAATTTAGATAAATGTATTTTTTTAATTTAATTTATTTAATTTTATTGTAATGTTAGGTGTTAGTGTAACTCAGGTTAGGTTTTATTTTACAGGTAAATTTGTATTTATTTTAACTAGGTAGCTAGTAAATAGTTAATAACTATTTACTAACTAGTCTACCTAGTTAAAATAAATACAAACTTAGCTGTGAAATAAAAATAAAACCTAAGATAGCTACAATGTAACTATTAGTTATATTGTAGCTAGCTTAGGGTTTATTTTACAGGTATGTATTTAGTTTTAAATAGGAATTATTTAGTTATTAATAGTAGGTTATATTTAGATTTATTTTAATTATATTAAAGTTAGGGGTGTTAGGGTTACATTAGCGTTAGGGTTAGACTTTGGGTTAGGTTTAGGGGTTAATATATTTATTTAGTGTTAGTAATGTGGGAGGCCAGAGGTTTAGGGGTTAATAACTTTAGTATAGTGGTGGTGGCAACACTGGGGGTGGCAGATTAGGGGTTAATAAATATATGTAGGTGGTGGCGACATTGGTTGTGGCAGATTAGGGGTTAATAAATGTATGTAGGTGGCGGCGACATTGGGGGTGGCAGATTATGGGTTAATAAGTGTAGGTAGGTGGCTGGGACATTGGGGGCGGCAGATTAGGGTTTAATAAGTGTAATGTAGGTGTTGGCAATGTCGGGGGTGGCAGATTAGGGGCATTTAGACTTGGGGTTTATGTTAGGGTGTTAGGTTTAAACATACAGTATATTTTCTTTCCCCATAGACATCAATGGGGATGCGTTACAGAGTTTTACGCTCCGTCATTGCAGGTGTTAGGCTTTTTTTAAGCCGGTTCTCCCCATTGATGTCTAATGGGAAATCGTGCACGAGCACGTCAAAGCAGCTCAAAACAGTGCTGGTATCTGTGTGCGGTATGGAGCTCAACGCTGCCATACTGCCCGCAAATGCCGTTTTTATGCAAACCTGTAATAGCAGCGCTATTAAAGGTGAGCGGTCGAAATAACTTGCAAGTTATTACCAAGCCACTCATAGCGCAAAACTCGTAATCTTGCTGTTAGATTGTTCTAGACAGTTTATTAATATGTTGTATCCTGATTGGTTGTATACTGTTCCTATGTTACTTTTTTCTTTGTATGGTTTGTTCTTTGCTGCTGTTTTTGGAATCAGTAAAGAATTATGCAAAATATGAAGCCTCCTGTCTTGACATGAAATTGTAACTTTTATTTAGGTCTATTTTAATTATGTTAAAGTTAGGAGGTGTTAGGTTTAGGGGTTAATATAGTTTAATTTAGATTGTTGCCATTTAGGAGGCGGCGGTTTAGGGGTTAATAAGTTTAGTTGGTGTTGGCAATGTGGAGGGCGGCGGTTTTGGGGTTTATTGTTTTATTTAGTGTTTGCGCTGTTTGGGAACAGCGGTTTAGGGGTTAATAGGTTTAGTCAGTGTCGGTGATGTCGGTGAACTGCGGTTTAGGCGTTAATAAGTTTATTTAGTGTTGGGTTAATAGGTTTAGTTAGTGTTGGCGATGTTTGGGAACGGCGGTTTAGGGGTTATAGGTTTAGTTAGTGTTGGCGATGTTTGGTGTCAGCGATGTCGGGGAACTGCGGTTTAGGGGTTAATAGGTTTAGTTAGTGTCGGCGATGTTGGGGAACTGCAGTTTATATAAGAACAATGAAACATTCCTAATATGAAAAAGAATAGATCCAAAGATTTGGAAACTGATTTATTCACTTTCTGAATTTTTCGGGATTTTAGTTATGGTGCGGATTCGGAAATTCGGATTTATTCGAATCTCTGAATCGGCCAAAATTCGGCACAACTCCAAGGGCTTGACTTCATTCTGAGCAATAGCTGGCTCCCACAACCATTTTGCACATGAGTACAAGCTGGCTCCCTCACCGGTTCTGCACCTCCCTTCCTTCAGCAGCATTTAGAAGCACAGGCTGGGAAGAAAGAATATTGCCTAGCAACTGACAGACAGCCACTCCCATTTTTGTGAGTAAATGAACAGAAACTTCAGAATAAGGGAACAAGCAGACTGTGCCGAAACAGCACTGGAGAGTAAAGCAGCTGTGCCCCCCTTAATTGTCCCCCCCTCCAGACGCCATGTTCACACTGTTTAAACTGTACCTAGAGAAACAACCCTGACATATTTCCAAATGCAAGATACATATGCCTAATAGTTTTCTCAATGTCATGAAAACTACCTTCTAATTAATGCCCTACTAACTCAAAGTTGAAAGTTCTGACCACAGGCTGAAATTAAACCTGTGATGTCAGGACTTCATTTAAGTAACAAAAGTTGCAGTATGGAACTAAGGTAGTTTCACTAAGGAAGTTACACTGATACAATAAAAAGAGAGCAGGTTGAGACTGGTTGAGGCTGCAGAGATTAATGAAGAGAGGTTAAATGACTAGAGATTAGAATATGGGCTGTTCTAAGGGTGTTTGTTCTGTGAATTATGAAACAGCTCATCAGCTATAAGGAGTATAGATCTGCTTGTTATATAACTTTTTTGTATGATATACACCTTGGCCAGATTACAAGTGTAGCTCATACAGTTACACATGAGCGATAAGGTGTTTATCAAAGGTGTTTGCGCTCGTCGGGTT
This sequence comes from Bombina bombina, assembly GCF_027579735.1. NCBI lineage: Eukaryota > Metazoa > Chordata > Amphibia > Anura > Bombinatoridae > Bombina > Bombina bombina. Next base: position 639,386,585 of record NC_069501.1, on the reverse strand, counting down.
TACCACTTGTATTACAAGTTGAAAGTAAATGCAATTTACACTAGAATGATACTGTGAGATACATATATATATATATACATGTCTTAAGATGTATATGTATGTGTATATATATATATATACACACACATACATATACACATATATATATAGATATACAACGTTTTTCTAATTATACCAGGTTTTGCGGCCATTACAAAACCTTTAACAGACCTCACCAAATTGGACCATATCTTCAGATGGACCAGTCAGACCCAATCTGTTTTTGACACACTCAAGTCAAAGTTCACCTCAGCCCCTATTTTGCAATATCCAGATATGGATAAACAATTTATACTGGAAGTTGATGCATCCGATTTCGCCATTGGCGCTATTCTCTCACAGAGAAAATCGTTTAAAGATCCTCTGCATCCAGTGGCCTTCTTCTCTAGGCTCATGCAACCTGCAGAATTGAATTACCTAGTGGGTGAAAAGGAATTATTGGCTATAAAGTGTTCCTTTGACCACTGGAGGCATTTGTTGGAAGGGGCACTCCAGCCCACGGTTATTTATACTGACCACAAAAATTTACAATATCTTCAATCTAATAGAACTCTATCATCTAGACAACTGAGATGGAGCCTGTACTTTTCTCGATTCCATTATATCATCACCTATCGGCCAGGATCCAAGAATGGTAAGGCCGATGCCCTTTCCAGGCAGGCCCAAAAACCCGTTCTTGTCACTGAACCTACCACTGTAATACCAAAAGAATGTATTGTTGGAATTCTCACCAGTCTTGAACCTTTACTCAAGGATGCAACAGCCACAGATACTAACTCAAGATTCAAATGTTTTTTTCCATAAAGAAGGTAAATTGTATATACCTTCAGGTCTAAGACCCACTCTCCTATGGTTGGTTCACAACTCACTTCTAGCAGGACATATGGGAAGAGAAAAAACTACTGAGCTACTCTTATGTTCGTATTGGTGGCCCTCTCTACGTCCTGATCTTAAAGACTTCCTTTCCATGTGTTCTATCTGTGCCACCTCTAAACCTTCTAGACAACTACCCATGTTCCAGTTCCTCGTATTCCATGGGAAACAGTTTCTTTGGACTTCATAGTGGATCTCCCTGTCTCTAGTAACTTCACTACAATAATGGTTGTCACGGACCTATTCTCGAAAATGGCACACTTTGTTCCTATAACTTCTTTACCCACATCCAAGATCACAAGTGATCTTTTTCTACAGCACATTGTACATCTACATGGCATACCTACAACTATAATCAGTGACCGGGGGACTCAGTTCACTTCCAAATTTTGGAGATTCTTATGCAAAGCTCTGCACATGGAGCAGAAACTTACCACTGCATACCATCTCCAGATGAACGGGCAAACGGAGAGAGTCAACCAGTGGCTGGAGCAGTATCTGCACTGCTTCTGTTCCCATCAGCAAGATACTTGGGCATCCTTTTTGCCACTTGCAGAATTTGCATATAACAACAACAAAAGCTCCTCTACTGGGTTCTCTCCCTTCTTTATCAACTATGGATTACATCCTCATTTTACCTTGCTTCCAAGGGTGGATACCCCATGTCCTCAGGTTAACGACCTGGTCAATGACATCTCAGAGTTGTTCGCCTCTGTCCATGATAACATACTTCAAGCACAGGCTTCCCAGAGACGGTACTACAACCTGCGCCATCGAGCTAGTCCTCAATATACAGTTGGTCAGTATGTTTGGATTTCTACCAAAAACCTGAGACTATCTTATCCTTGTAGGAAATTGGGCAAGCTGTTTTTGGGACCTTATCCCATCCTTCAGGTGAATAATCCATCTACTGTTACCTTACGACTCCCGTCCACTTTCAAGATCCATCTGACATTCCATGTCTCTTTGATCAAGCCATGTAATGACCCCACTTCTATATCCTCCGCATCTGACCCAGTTCTCCCCGATTCTTCAGATCAGCACTATGAGGTACACAGTATTCTGGATTCCCATGTCCGTGGTGGTGTTTTGTTCTACCTCATTCATTGGAAGAATTTTGGTCATGAGGATGATTCCTGGGAGCCGGCCTCGAATGTCTCAGCTCCTCGGCTGGTCTCCCTGTTTCACAGACGCAATCCGGACCGTCCCAGACCATGAACCTTGCTGTGGTTCCTTGGGGGGGGGGGGCTATGTAAGGGTTATAGTACATTTCCCTATATACTGTCCCTTTAAGGCCTTGCCTATTTATAGCACCTCCTACCTAACCTCATTGCTGGTTAATTGAGATAGTTTCTCAGAACTTCCTCTTAAGATTCTGGTCACATACTTGCAGCCTGCCTAACCTGAGCCTTGCTCCTACCTTGGTTCTAGTTACCTCAACTAGTAAATCGTCTTTTCTAATTGTCTCCTGCTCAGTTTCATCTCAAAAAGGATTTGCAGCAGCGCTGTGTGGAACAGCTGATTCTCCGCGGTACAGGCTACCGCCTACATCAACAGATACCGCCGTGTGCATCTCTCCCTGCCTGTCTGTATCCCCGCTGCCAGCATACTGACCACTGCGGTCTCCAAACTTCTCCTGAACCCAACGGCGACAACAGTGAGTGCTGCACTATCTATCACCAATACTAAAGTTAACAGTAAGAGCGTTTCATACTTTTTACAAACTGTAAGCTGCTGTACTATAACGGATTGCTAACCTTAAGTCTAGTTGCTAACATATTCAGTCTGTGTGATATTTCATATTGTATCCAACCTAACCCAGTGACTTCTGCCATTGTGAATAGTGAGCTAATTTCATTTTATATTATCTTACCTAATTACACCTGGCATACACTAAAGCACTAGGGAAACCTCTGGAAATCTCCTCTGGTTTACCTAGCGTACAACATACTATTTTACTCTTAGGAAGTCTGTCTCAGTATTTGGGTATGAAAAACCTGATTTAATGAATATCAAAAGTTTCTTGTCCTAAACATTACACCCTGATATCTTTGTTCCATTGCTGAAAGTTCTTGGTGGAACCGTTCACCATGCTCATCACTCACTGCACTGCAGTTGTCAGAGAAGTCAGATGAGAGTCGAGAAAGTGGATTTTGAGTCACATGTTGCAGCCTAATTGATGATACTTTTCTAGGAGGTAGTTTGCAAATTCAACATAGTTTTAAGCTCTTCAGTTACCCAAAAAGCCATGCACAACACCTTTAAAGGCTTCCCAAGCCACTTTCTCATTACCCTTCAGGACTAGCCCGAAGTTTTCATCCGTAATAAGATAAACAAATTTGCAGACGAACAAAGATTCCTTCCTTAACTTTATTCTCATTCAGCAGTAGAAATTCTCCTCTCAGATAATTTAAAGCTTCTCCATCCTTGTCCTTCCCTTTTTCAAAGTTCTTCATGAACACATTTATGTGGCATCCTGGCTTTTAACATAAAGCATAACCACAAAACTTAAAACAATGAAAGGAAAAACACTCTAACCTTCATTTCATGCAAGCTATACACAGACAATAAACAAAACAAGACCTGCAGTGACTCATCATTCCTGTTCTCAGGTTTGCCAGGTTCATAATTAGGCTGCTAGGAGCTCCACACCCTTTACTTTATACCCATACTCTACATCATCATAAATGGGCTGTATCTCGGAACCAAGAGGTAACAGAGAGGTTTAAATGTTATATTTATTTTTCGCATGCTGAAATCAATTAGAAGTATTTTCAAGTCAGAAACATTTTCATTGTTGAGCAGTGTTATTGGATGAAACAGATGAAAAACTAATTATTGTTTGATGAAATCGATTTGTTCATGTCATTTGGTTTCAAAGAAAGGTGCAGAAATAAGGAGTTATATTCTTTGGTTAATAAGCCCCTTTGTTTGTAATGATGTACAGGGGGTCTGACCATTCATTTGTCCATCTTCCCCTGTCCAATCATAGAAACTTACGGCTAGATTTAGAGTTCTGCGGCCAAAGGGGTGCGTTAGCTACACATGCTTTTTTTTCCCCGCACCTTTTAAATACCGCTGGTATTGAGAGTTCACAGAAGGGCTGCGTTAGGCTCCAAAAAGGGAGCGTATAGCATATTTACCGCCACTGCAACTCTCAATACCAGCGGTGCTTACGGACGCGGCCAGCTTCAAAAACGTGCTCGTGCACGATTCCCCCATAGGAAACAATGGGGCCGTTTGAGCTGAAAAAAAAACTAACACCTGCAAAAAAGCAGTGTTCAGCTCCTAACGCAGCCCCATTGTTTCCTATGGGGAAACACTTCCTAAGTCTGCACCTAACACCCTAACATGTACCACGAGTCTAAACACCCATAACCTTACACTTATTAACCCCTAATCTGCCGCCCCCGTTATCGCTGACCCCTAATCTGCTGCCCCTAACACCGCCGACCCCTATATTATATTTATTAACCCCTAATCTGCCGCCCCCAATGTCACCGCTACCTACCTACCCTCTGTACACTGCCGCCACCTACGTTATCCCTATGTACCCCTAATCTGCTGCCCCTAACACCGCCGACCCCTATATTATATTTATTAACCCCTAATCTGCCGCCCCCAATGTCACCGCTACCTACCTACACTTATTAACCCCTAATCTGCCGACCGGACCTCACCACTACTATAATAAAGTTATTAACCCCTAAAGCTAAGTCTAACCCTAACCCTAACACCCCCCTAAGTTAAATATAATTTTTATCTAACAAAATAAATTAACTCTTATTAAATAAATTATTCCTATTTAAAGCTAAATACTTACCTGTAAAATAAATCCTAATATAGCTACAATATAAATTATAATTATATTGTAGCTATTTTAGGATTTATATTTATTTTACAGGCAACTTTGTATTTATTTTAACCAGGTACAATAGCTATTAAATAGTTAATAACTATTTACCAGCTACCTAGTTAAAATAATTACCAAATTACCTGTAAAATAAATCCTAACCTAAGTTACAATTAAACCTAACACTACACTATCAATAAATGAATTAAATAAAATACCTACAATTATCTACAATTAAACCTAACACTACACTATCATTAAATTAATTAAATAAATTACCTACAAATACCTACAAATAAATACAATTAAATAAACTAACTAAAGTACAAAAAATAAAAAAAGAATTTACAAACATAATAAAAATATTACAACAATTTTAAGCTAATTACACCTACTCTAATCCCCCTAATAAAATAACAAATCCCCCCAAAATAAAAAAATGCCCTACCCTATTCTAAAATTAAAATTGAAAAGCTCTTTTACCTTACCAGCCCTTAAAAGGGCTTTTTGCGGGGCATGACCCAAAGAATTCTGCTCTTTTGCCTGTAAAAAAAACATACAATACCCCCCCCAACATTACAACCCACCACCCACATACCGCTAATCTAACCCAAACCCCCCTTAAATAAACCTAACACTAAGCCCCTGAAGATCTTCCTACTTTGTCTTCACCACGCCGGGTATCCCCGATCGTTCCTCCAGAGGGTCCCGAAGACTTCATCCTATCCGGCAAGAAGAAGTCCAGAAGAGGCTCCAAAGTCTTCATCCTATCCGGGCAGAAGAGGAGATCTGGACCGGCAAACATCTTCATCCAAGCGGCATCTTCTATCTTCATCCATCCGACGACGAGCGGCTCCATCTTCAAGACCTCCAGCGCGGATCCATCCTCTTTTTCCCACGTCCTAACACAGAATCAAGGTTCCTTTAAGGGACGTCATCCAAGATGGCGTCCCTCGAATTCCGATTGGCTGATAGGATTCTATCAGCCAATCGGAATTAAGGTAGGAAAAATCTGATTGGCTGATGGAAGTCTTGAAGATGGAGCCGCTCGTCGTCGGATGGATGAATATAGAAGATGCCGCTTGGATGAAGATGTTTGCCGGTCCGGATCTCCTCTTCTGCCCGGATAGGATGAAGACTTTGGAGCCTCTTCTGGACTTCTTCTTGCCGGATAGGATGAAGACTTCGGGACCCTCTGGAGGACCGATCGGTGATACCCGGCGTGGTGAAGACAAGGTAGGAAGATCTTCAGGGGCTTAGTGTTAGGTTTATTTAAGGAGGGTTTGGGTTAGATTAGGGGTATGTGGGTGGTGGGTTGTAATGTTGGGGGGGGGTTGTATGTTTTTTTTACAGGCAAAAGAGCAGAATTCTTTGGGGCATGCCCCGCAAAAAGCCCTTTTAAGGGCTGGTAAGGTAAAAGAGCTTTTCAATTTTAATTTTAGAATAGGGTATGGCATTTTTTTATTTTGGGGGGCTTTGTTATTTTATTAGGGGGATTAGAGTAGGTGTAATTAGCTTATAATTGTTGTAATATTTTTAGTATGTTTGTAAATTATTTTTTTATTTTTTGTAACTTAGCTTTTTTTATTTTTTGTACTTTAGTTAGTTTATTTAATTGTATTTATTTGTAGGTATTTGTAGGTAATTTATTTAATTAATTTAATGATAGTGTAGTGTTAGGTTTAATTGTAGATAATTGTAGGTAATTTATTTAATTAATTTATTGATAGTGTAGTGTTAGGTTTAATTGTAACTTAGGTTAGGATTTATTTTACAGGTAATTTGGTAATTATTTTAACTAGGTAGCTATTAAATAGTTATTAACTATTTAATAGCTATTGTACCTGGTTAAAATAAATACAAAGTTGCCTGTAAAATAAATATAAATCCTAAAATAGCTACAATATAATGATTATTTATATTGTAGCTATATTAGGGTTTATTTTACAGGTAAGTATTTAGCTTTAAATAGGAATAATTTATTTAATAAGATTTATTTTATTTCGTTAGATTTAAATTATATTTAACTTAGGGGGGTGTTAGGGTTAGACTTAGCTTTAGGGGTTTAATAAATTTATTAGAGTAGCGGTGAGGTCCGGTCGGCAGATTAGGGGTTAATACTTGAAGTTAGGTGTCGGTGATGTTAGGGAGGGCAGATTAGGGGTTAATACTATTTATTTTAGGGTTATTGAGGCGGGAGTGAGGCGGATTAGGGGTTAATACATTTATTATAGTAGCGGTGTGGTGCGGTCGGCAGATTAGGGGTTAATAATTGTAGGTAGGTAGCAGCGACGTTGGGGGGGCAGATTAGGGGTTAATAAATATAATATAGGAGTCGGCGGTGTTAGGGGCAGCAGATTAGGGGTACATAGGGATAACGTAGGTTGCGGCGGTGTCCGGTCAGCAGATTAGGTGTTAAAAATTTTTATTAGAGTGGCGGCGATGTGGGGGGGCCTCGGTTTAGGGGTACATAGGTAGTTTATGGGTGTTAGTGTACTTTAGAGCACAGTAGTTAAGAGCTTTATGAACTGGCGTTAGCCCAGAAAGCTCTTAACTCCTGGCTTTTCTCTGCGGCTGGAGTCTTGTCGTTAGATTTCTAACGCTCACTTCAGCCAAGACTCTAAATACCACTGTTAGAAAGATCCCATTGAAAAGATAGGATACGCAAATGACGTAGGGGGATCTGCGGTATGGAAAAGTCGCGGCTGCAAAGTGAGTGTTAGACCCTTTCGTGACTGACTCTAAATACCAGCGGTAGCCCAAAACCAGCGTTAGGAGCCCCTAACGCTGGTTTTGACGGCTAACGCCAAACTCTAAATCTAGGCGATAGAATTTGAAGGTAGATAAGAACAAAAAAGGCAAATCAAGTCTACCCATATTACATACATGTGACTTTTTTCTTAGGATATCCTTATGCATGTCCCAGGCATTTTCTAATTATTTTACAATTTTTGCGTTTAACACCTCTATTGGAAGATTATTCCATGAATCCACAACCCTTGTAAAAAAAATGCTTCCTCACATTTCTCCTGAATCTGCTACCCTCTAACTTAAGATTGTGACCCCTTGTTTTGTCATTTCTTTCTTGTGGAAAAAACGCTGAAAAAAATGGCCATTTCAGCATTAAAACAGCAACACAGCCATTACGAGTCTTGTCGGTAAAGCTGTACCGCAAGCCTTTTAGCCTGTAACGCAATGTTAGTCCCGCACACAAAAAAATGAAGTTTTTGTGTGGGATTTCCAAAGTGCTGTCATTACAAGTTTTGCGGTGAGGCTAAAAAACTTGCGTTACATCCTGTAACGACACGATCCATTCCGCAATCTGTGACCAGTATTTATGAGTTTCGAGGATGCGGATGGATGTCCGGACTTCAAAAACTGTAAGTGGATTGTCGGGGGTTAGTGTTAGATTTTTTAACACTATTTTTGGGTGGGTTTATTTTTAGATTAGGGTTTAGGCTTGTCTTAAAAGAGCTGAATGTCCTTTTAAGGGCAAGAAAAAGAGCTAAATGCTCTTTTAAGGGCAATGCCTATACAAATGCCCTTTTCAGGGCAATGGGTAGCTTAGGTTTTTTTAGAGTTAGGTTTTTTATTTTGGGGGGTTGGTTTCTGTTGTGTGTTAGAGAAAAGAGCTGATTTCTTTAGGGCAATGCCCTACAAAAGGCCCCTTTTTTAAGGGCTATTGGTAGTTTATTGTAGGCTATGTTTTTTTTTTATTTTGGGGGGCTTTTATATTTTGATAGAGCAATTAGATTAGGTGTAATTGTTTTTATATTGGATAATTTCATTTGTTATTTTTCGTAATTTAGTATTTTTTATTTTTTGTAATTTAGTATTTTTTTATTATTTGTAATTTAGTATTTTTAATTTTTTGTAACTGCAGATTTAATTTTTTTAGTAGTGTTAGGTTTTTTTAATGAGCAATTTAATATATTTAATTGATAGTTATTTTAATTTTAGTATAATAGTAATGTTAGTTTAATTTATAGTTTAAACTTATGTTTTCTTAATTTACCAGGTAAGTTTTTATTTATCTTAGTTGAAATAATCTTTATTGTCAGAAAGGAAGACAAGAGACATATCTAATACATCATGCCCCTAGTTCAGATAAACATATTTATATTCATTGTTACAGTCTCAGCAGGCCCGGACTGGACGTCAGGCATACCGGGCATATGCCCGGTAGGCCGCGAGGTCGTTAAGCCCCGCCCACTGCGACCTCATGCAAAAAATTTTTTTTTGAGAAGTGACTTTTTTTTTTTAGTAATAATATATTTAATAAATGTTTATGTTTATTAAAGTTTGTATCTGTATATTAGTACTATATATTACTAATTTACATCACATTCCATACAATGTTTATCAATCTATTTAATCTGACTGGTTTGGTTACAGACCTTCAGCCAATCATATATTTCCTGGGCCTTCCCCATTCCCAAATCGGCCGCGCAGGTGCACGGTTTATGGCGGTGAATTAAGCTACTGAGAGGCGCGCACTGTGAGTGATGACACGCCCAGCCTTGTGACACAGAGAGGCTCTTAGACAGACTAGTGTGTGTCAGTGCGTGGGGAGGCCAGAAATATGCTGCCACCAGGACCGGGTCCATTCAGTGAGGCTCAGGGGCTTGTGAACAGGGCTGAGTGAGGAGAGGCTGTTGCGAGTGCGACTACGAGGCTGTGACTCAGCAGGTGGCCAGGTAGGTGAGCCTGAAGTGCACCGCTCTGTTCTCACAATCTCACTCCCATGTCACCATGTGTGTTGTCTTTGCTGCCCCGGCTAATTAGCTGGTGCAGCTGTAATGCATGACACCTTCCTTCACATGTTCACATGTTCAACCATTCCTGCTGTTTATTTTAACTGACACAGTCTGGAGGCACTGTGACTTGGGGAATACTACTTCATCATATATGGGTGAGCAAGCTGCCTACAATAACTCTATAGCATGAATTGTTTTATTCGTGATGCCCAAACACATATCTATTTTAATATTTGATATGCCCTTTGCTTTTCCCCCTCAAAAACTCTAAACCAGGGCTCACATTCCCATCCTCCAACAGGTCTCAGAAAGAGAGGACCTTTTTTTTTTTTTACATAAATTAATACTAGTCAATGTAGTAGGCACCAGGCGGGCGGGCTGGCCATCCATGCTGCAGGCTGCGGTTGTATGGGGATTGCAAAGCAGATAAGATCATGATTCATTTGTCTGCTTTAAAATCCCTGTGCACTATGCAGTGGCAAGGCGCGCTGTACATTTACAGTTTTTCATAGTCAGGCCCCTTCAGCTGTGATCAGTGAAACAGTTGACATGTTAGTCAGAAATGTCTCTGACCAGAGAAAAGGGTCAGATTATTTACTACATCGACAGCCAGCTCACAGGGATGACTGCTCTATGGAATGTAAGTTGTGGCTTTTGCAGTAACATGGTCCTAGTTCCCTTAACTAAATGTTTTTGTGAAATTTTGTGTATGTATCTGAGTAAATATGTATGTATGTATATAATTATGTTTGTGTATTTGTATGTATGTGTGTATATGTATGTGAGTGAGTATGTATGCAATTATGTGTGTGTATTTGTATGTGTGTGTGTACAGGGAGTGCAGAATTATTAGGCAAGTTGTATTTTTGAGGATTAATTTTATTATTGAACAACAACCATGTTCTCAATGAACCCAAAAAACTCATTAATATCAAAGCTGAATAGTTTTGGAAGTAGTTTTTAGTTTGTTTTTAATTATAGCTATTTTAGGGGGATATCTGTGTGTGCAGGTGACTATAAATGTGCATAACTATTAGGCAACTTAACAAAAAACAAATATATACCCATTTCAATTATTTATTTTTACCAGTGAAACCAATATAACATCTCAACATTCACAAATATACATTTCTGACATTCAAAAACAAAACAAAAACAAATCAGTGACCAATATAGCCACCTTTCTTTGCAAGGACACTCAAAAGCCTTCCATCCATGGATTCTGTCAGTGTTTTGATCTGTTCACCATCAACATTGCGTGCAGCATCAACCACAGCCTCCCAGACACTGTTCAGAGAGGTATACTGTTTTCCCTCCTTGTAAATCTCACATTTGATGATGGACCACATGTTCTCAATGGGGTTCAGATCAGGTGAACAAGGAGGCCATGTCATTAGATTTTCTTCTTTTATACCCTTTCTTGCCAGCCACGCTGTGGAGTACTTGGACGCGTGTGATGGAGCATTGTCCTGCATGAAAATCATGTTTTTCTTGAAGGATGCAGACTTCTTCCTGTACCACTGCTTGAAGAAGGTGTCTTCCAGAAACTGGCAGTAGGACTGGGAGTTGAGCTTGACTCCATCCTCAACCCGAAAAGGCCCCACAAGCTCATCTTTGATGATACCAGCCCAAACCAGTACTCCACCTCCACCTTGCTGGTGTCTGAGTCGGACTGGAGCTCTCTGCCCTTTACCAATACAGCCACGGGCCCATCCATCTGGCCCATCAAGACTCACTCTCATTTCATCAGTCCATAAAACCTTAGAAAAATCAGTCTTGAGATATTTCTTGGCCCAGTCTTGATGTTTCAGCTTGTGTGTCTTGTTCAGTGGTGGTCGTCTTTCAGCCTTTCTTACCTTGGCCATGTCTCTGAGTATTGCACACCTTGTGCTTTTGGGCACTCCAGTGATGTTGCAGCTCTGAAATATGGCCAAACTGGTGGCAAGTGGCATCTTGGCAGCTGCACGCTTGACTTTTCTCAGTTCATGGGCAGTTATTTTGCGCCTTGGTTTTTCCACACGCTTCTTGCGACCCTGTTGACTATTTTGAATGAAACGCTTGATTGTTCGATGATCACGCTTCAGAAGCTTTGCAATTTTAAGAGTGCTGCATCCCTCTGCAAGATATCTCACTATGTTTGAGTTTTCTGAGCCTGTCAAGTCCTTCTTTTGACCCATTTTACCAAAGGAAAAGAAGTTGCCTAATAATTATGCACACCTGATATAGGGTGTTGATGTCATTAGACCACACCCCTTCTCATTACAGAGATGCACATCACCTAATATGCTTAATTGGTAGTAGGCTTTCGAGCCTATACAGCTTGGAGTAAGACAACATGCATAAAGAGGATGATGTGGTCAAAATACTCATTTGCCTAATAATTCTGCACTCCCTGTATATGTATGTGAGTGAGTATGCATGTATGCATGTAATTATATGTGTGAGTGAATATGCATGTAATTATGTGTGTGAGTGAATATGTATGTATGCATGTAATTATGTGTGTGAGTGAATATGTATGCATGTAATTATGTGTGTGAGTGAATATGTATGTATGCATGTAATGATGTGTGTGAGTGAATATGTATGTATGCATGTAATTATGTGTGTGAGTGAATATGTATGTATTCATGTAATTATGTGTGTGTATTTGTGTGTGTATGTATGTAAATGAGTATGCATGTAATTATGTGTGTGAATGAATATGTATGTATGTATGTAATTATGTGTGTGTATTTGTATGTATGTCAGTGAATATGTATGTATGCATGTCATTATATGTGTGTATTTGTATGTATGTGAGTGAATATGCATGTAATTGTGTGTGTATTTGTATGTATGTGAGTGAGTGAATATGTATGTATGCATGTAATTGTGTATTTGTATGTATGTGAGTGAATATGCATGTAATTGTGTGTGTATTTGCATGTATGTGAGTGAATATGTATGTATGCATGTGATTGTGTGTGTATTTGTATGTATGTGAGTGAATATGCATGTAATTGTGTGTGTATTTGTATGTATGTGAGTGAATATGTATGTATGCATGTAATTGTGTGTATTTGTATGTATGTGAGTGAATATGTATGTATGCATGTAATTGTGTGTGTATTTGTATGTATGTGAGTGAATATGTATGTATGCATGTAATTGTGTGTGTATTTGTATGTATGTGAGTGAATATGTATGTATACATGTAATTGTGTGTGTATTTGTATGTATGTGAGTGAATATGTATGTATGCATGTAATTGTGTGTGTATTTGTATGTATGTGAGTGAATATGTATGTGTGTATGCATGTAATTATGTGTATATGTGTGTATGTAGAAAGAAGTGTGTTTGTATGTGTGTGTATGTAGAAAGATGTGTGTGTGTGTTTGTGTATGTAGAAAGATGTGTGTGTGTGTGTGTTTGTATGTGTGTGTATGTAGAAAGATGTGTGTGTGTTTGTTTGTATGTGTGTGTATGTAGAAAGATGTGTGTGGGTGTATTTCTGCTGTAACACTGAGAAAATAAATTACTGTTATAGTATATAAATATAATTAACTAGATTAAATAGTCAGAGACCACTTCAAGACTCAATGGTATGTCAGACTTTCTATACTTTCATTGCATATTTTAAATATTATTTATTATAAGAATGAGAAGTTTAAAAAAAAAATCCTTAAGCAAATAAAATTTCTGTAAACAAACTAAAATATTTATATGTAGAAACCTATGGCTGGAATTATGCAAATATTTTTTTGTGTATAGAGAAATGATTGGTTCAGTGGAATGTCATTTTAGCTATGGCTTCAATCAGACGTATGCTATAGAGAAGATGTTCTGCAAACATATTATATTAAACAATCATATTTAGGTAACAGTTGTTTAATATGTAGCATGCCTCAACTAAGAAATCAGTTTCTAGGTTTCTGCTGCACCAGTTAAAGGGACACTGAACTCGATTTCTTTCTTTCTTGATTCAGATAGAGCAGCAATTTTAAGCAACTTTCTAATTTACTCCAATTATCAAAATTTCTTCATTCTCTTGCTATCTTTATTTAAAAAGCAGGAATATAAAGCTTGTGAGCCAGTCAATTTTAGGTTCAGCACCATGGATAGCGCTTGCTTATTGGTGGTTACATTTAGCAAACCAATAAGCAAGCATAACCCATGTTCTGAACCAAAAATGGGCTGGCTCCTAAGCTTACATTCCTGCTTTTTTTTTAAATAAAGATAGCAAGAGAACATAGAAAAATTTATAATAGGAGTAAATTAGAAAGTTGCTTAAAATTGCATGCTTTATCTGAATGATGCAAGAATTTTTTTTGGTTTAGTATCCCTTTAAGGTCCGACACCCTCCCTAAAGTATGGTTAAATAAGAAGTGGTGAGCAGAGGGGGGGAGTGGGCCTCTATGTCCCAAAATGCCCAGGCCTTTTTTGGTCCCAGTCCGGCCCTGAGTCTCAGGACCTCTTATCATGTTCGATAAAGTTTTATAATTCCATATATCTGTCTCAAACAACATGAAAAAGAGTTGGAGGATGAATCAACTTCTCTCAGCAATTAGTATATCCATCCGGCTTTCCCAATTTATCTCCATCATTACTGAAATCTCTGAAAGTCCATAGAGTCCCTGGAAAAGCTCCCACCTACTGAAGTTGCCTTCAGGCGTAGGAAATATATGAGGTCCTATTTATTTTCCTGAAGTAGGAACGAAATTATCTATAGTCTTCCTTCCCCTCCCTTTTCTAATGTGTTTTCCTTTTATTTTAATAATTATAACCATTAAACATAAACTTTTGAAACTGTAAAACAATAAACTCCTAACTGTATAACCTTTCCCGTCGAGCAGAGAGAGAACCATCAAACTGTATCTAAGATGTATATAAGTTCCCCATAAAAGACTTAGTGGCAATAAGTTTAGGAGAGATCCCCTATCATGTTATAACTCTTGAAAGACTTAAATTTCCCTTATCTCTCTTCTATCTCTGTTCATGACCCAGTGGACCCAACTCTTTTGGAAATGTGTTGTTTTATCCTTCAACCAAGAGGCAGATTCTGACATAGCATATATATTATCTAACCTGTTAATCACTTCTGACCATGTTGGTGAACCTGCTATACATATCCTCGTGGTTGTACAAAGTATATTTATGAATATATTGGTAGCTAAGTTTAAGGATTCATCTGAAACATGCAAGAGGGCCTGCGCCGCCGTTAGCATCATAGATTTATCTAATAGGATACTTATCAATTTAGATAGTTTGTTCCAAATTTGTTTAATCTCCCCACATTCCCACCACATATGCATATAATTTCCAATTTCTGCACAGCCTCTGTAACAGAGTCTACTTTTCTGCAATGTATAATGTGCAGTTCTTATGGGTGTAAGATACGACCTGTAAGATGTTTTAATAGAATTTTCTATAAGGTCTGCGCATATCAGCCCCTTGCTAATCCTAGAAAGTATTTGTGTCCATCTGTCATCATCATATGTTTCTTTCCCAATCATATGTCTCTTTCCCAATTCTCATGAAGCGGCAATTTGGAGCCTTTTTTTGCATCTTGTATTGCCAAGTACAGTTGTGATATTAGTTTTTTATTTCTACCTGGGGTTGCAATAATGCGTTCTGTTGTAGTGTATGGGTTTAATGGTTTGTTTTGTCTGTATTTGTATATTGTGGTGGATATCTGAAGATATAGGAACCAATGTAAGGTGTCCGGCTGAAGTTTATCTTTCAGTTGGGTGTATGTGAGCATTTTACCTTTATCTAAAAAGTCTGCAACTCTGTAGAGGCCCTTATTTTCCCACTTACATATTAGTGTTTGAAATTCTGCAGGAAGTATAGCACCCAGTGGTGTTATCTTAGTACCCTTGGGTATGAGGCCTAGAGAAGATGTGAGGTATTTCCACATATGTTTGGACTCCTCTGTCACCTTGAGTTTGTATAGTGTTTTGTTTGTAGTGTTTGAGGTGTTCCAAACAATCGTGGCTGGATCATTCACCCCAGCTATGTATGCCTCTAGTCTAGTCCAAGTTATTTCTCGACAGTTTTTGCTTATCAGCGTAATTTGCGACAACCTAGCTGCCTGATAGAAGTCTAACAAATTGGGCACCCCCACTCCCCCTAGCTGTTTGTGTTGTTTTAATAGTTGGGAGGTTATTCTAGCTGTTTTAGGTCCTTGTAGGAACCTAATTAGGTCCATCTGGAGATCTGATAGCTCTCTTTGCGGTACTTTGATTGGTAATGCTCTGAAGAGATATAATATTCTCAGTAGAATATTCATCTTTATAATCGATAATCTGCCATACCAGCAGAAACACCCCCTCCTCATCTACCCAAATCCCTTCTTACGGTCTTAAAGATCTCAGTATAGTTTGCCTTATAGAGTCCCTCTAGTGTGTTTGTTATTTTAACTCCCAAGTATTTGATATATTTTTTAGCCGACTTAAAGTCAAAATTCACTTCTATCAACTTACGAGTATGTAGTGGTAGTGTCAGTGGCATAGCCTCACACTTATCTGAGTTTATTTTGAAGCCTGAGATTTTTGAAAATTAATCAATGACTTGATATAGATGAGGGAGTGATCTTAAAGGTCTCGTCAATGTAAGCAAAATGTCATCCGCAAATAAGGTGAGTTTATATTCTTCTTTGTTAATTTTTACTCCGGTAATGTCTTTTGCTCCCCTGATGTAGGCTGCTAAAGGTTCTATGCTTAGTGCAAATAATAGAGGAGATAGCAGTGTATCCTACTAACTTTTAATAAGAAACAATAGGATTATCTTAAAAAATAAAAAATATATGTGTTGACTTTAATTCAAATTCTGTTTCCATCACTCCTTACATGAAACCGAGTATATGACTTTAACCACAGACTCATATCTGACATACTAAGCCCAAATGAATAAGTCCCAATCTATTATATTCAATCTGAATATAAGGAAGAAAATCTAAGTCATAATTATAATATATAATGTGTAACTGTCGATCTCTTCCAGGCTTGTTACATGCAATAGCTATCATTCAATGCAGGTCCGCAATAAGCCCTATGTTTAACATAGGAAATCACTGATTGGCTGATCGTCGTGAGTGACAGCCAGACTGTCCAATCAGAATAGGAGAAGACATTGGGACCGGGTCCTCAACCCACTTATACTTCCAAACTTCCGGCGGCGCGCCGCCTTTGAAAAAGCCCGATACGGGCGAAAACGGTCAGGGGGTTATAGAGCTAATGGGAGCTCTATTCATTTTTTAAAAAACTATACCTATAGTGGTTAGCCTGTTTAGGCGGGAAAAGAATTGTTATTACGCTTACAGCTAAAAAATATATGACAGTCAATATTAGGACTGTTTACTCTAGTTATAACTTTAACCTTAAAACTACTTGGATTCAACATAAGGGTACTCGCAATTTAATATTTAGCAAGCTGTTTTCAAAGGGCAATATTATAGTGGGGGAACGTAGTTATACATAGAGCCAGATAACGGTAGTGCACTTGTGTACTACCTAACGTTTGCCACCACATAAAAAACCTTTTAGTCTGTACCTTAACAGCACCTCAGCTACATGAGTCTAGCTTAAGGAGTATATTTACCTAATCTGCTAAAAACAGTACACCTTTGGCTAACAAAAAATGAAGAAAACAAGTATCCGGTTCCAAAAGTGATGTACACAAAGCACAATACTGCATTTCTATTCTGACACTGAATCACATGAAAAGATCAAACTATTATATGAATGAACACAAGATACAAAAAATATTGCAGTAATAAGGGCAAACATAAGATAATATCGCAAATAGTGGCAGTATATTGCAGCCACATATTGACAATATAAGTTTGTTCCTCTATCACTGTAAAACAAATAGCCAATTGTAACAGGTGATGTAGCTTATTAATTAAAGTGCTACAAATATTCAGCACATTGTATTTTGGCTGAGACATATGATGCAAGAAATGTACTAAGTTATTCATAAGTACACACTATTAGCAAATACCTATAAATACAAGAAAATACCTTTCAGTCAGTATTTCAACAACTATACTAGCCCAGCTTAAAATGCATATATTCCTAATTGGTTAGAAATAAGTTACTTTTGGCTAACAAGTAATAAATTTAAGAAAACAAGTATCCGGTTCTAGAGTAATGTACACCTAGCACAATACTGTTTTTCTAATGCAACACTGAGTCACACGAAGAGACAAAACTACTGCATGAGAGAACAGAAGATACTCAAAATATTGCAGTAAGGGGGAAAACGAAAGACAATATTACAAACAGTAGCACAATATTGCGGCTACATATTTACAATACTAGTCTGTCCCTCTACCACTGAAATACAAATAACCATAGGCAATAGGTGATGCAGTTTATTAATCTAATAGCAAATAATATACAGTATAATCAGACTGGCTAAGACATTAGGTGCATGAAATGTACTAAGTTACCCTCAAATACACAGTATTTATATTTGTATCTGGTGCAATGAATAATAGATGTATGACTAGCTAGTATAAATAAATCTAAAGTATACGGCTTCACTTATACTGCATATAAATCCTCAGAGAACCTATAACAACTTATGGTGATAATATACCCACAAAACTGGGGAATTAAGGTGATCCAAGTAGATACATATTAGCTATTTGAATACTTTTAGACATATCCAGAACAATATAGATTCATATTCTGCCATATGAAATCATATCTATTCTGAATATCTACATCAACTATACTCTACAATAAAATTGAATAGAAGTGATACTTACTATTCAGATGGTAGTTTACAACTGTACTTGGTAGATATATATCTGAGGTCACTGAACATCACTTACACTTATCTAAATCCAATAAGTAGAAACCAACAATTTATTTCAACAGCCAAACTTATGTGTATTTGACACAGAAAGATTTACTTTTGGCTATTAGGAATATTACTGAATTAAGAGGTCTCATTTATAACTCCCTACCTAAACAACTTCCTCCTAAGCACCTTTTACACATCAAAGGCTTACAGAGGATTAAGGAAGTGGCCCACCACTATTAGGTTGTTTTTAATTGAGTGTTTTATTTTAATAAAATCTAATAAAAGTTAAATTTTAAATTCCCAATTTCTCCACTACAAGTCCAGGCACAGAGTGCTATATGTGCAGTCTTTTAGAGAGGTCTCTTCCTCTCTGTTGGTTGAATAGATTACTTAACTGCACAGCACCACCTTTTCTGCCATCATAAGTATAGAAACATTAACTATATGTTAGCAACGTACGGCATTTATTGAAAAGGTTGCCGTAGTGGTGCCACTGTATATCAGTTGTGGTAAAGATTATCATTTTTTCTGAATTGTCAGAGTTCCATACAGTAGAGCACACGGACTAAAAAACTTGAAAACTAAAACACACTAACACACAATGGACAGTCTATGGGAAAAAGATAGACTAACTAGACAACAAAAAAGAACTGCGGACCTAAATGATATATTTGAAAGTAACAGTTCCAGCCCCAATACAAACATCTACACCTCCCTAGACTCTATTCTGAGGGAGATGCACAAAACCATGTATAAACAAGATAAAGTCTGGTGGAACAGACATTTCTTTGAGAAATATATAGAAAAAGAACTAATCCCTAGAGGCCTCAGGATTCAACTATTTCCAGCATTTGCCTTTAAAAATGACAGACTAACAATAGAATGGGAAGAAGCTCTGACAGAGTGTTCTGTAAAACTTATGAAAATCCTAATGAAACATGATAGCTCTGAATATGATCTCATGGAAGATAAAATCAAAGAACTGACTGAGAACTTAAAGAAATTTGAATCAGATACAGAATTTGAAAAATTATACAAATCTTACCAAAAGGAGTTAGACAAACTGGAATCAGAATTGAAAGAAATAAAACAAGGAAAATTAAACAGGGATATCACAGACTTTAAGGACAACAAAGTCTATAAATGGCGTAACAAAAACTTCTATAAAAATCCAGCAAAAAATACTAAAGCAACAGTCATACAAAGTGATATCTCAGACACGGATGGAGAAGAAAATGAACCAACCAACAATGTCACTCCAAGCACATCTACCAGTATTCAATCTATTAGGGCTTCCAACAGAAATAAAAGAAAGGATTTTTTAGAACAGGGCGAAAGTACAGACACACCAGGAGAGGAGGGAGGGCAAAACAAAAGACCAACAAGGGGACGAGGACGCAACACACACAGCAACCCGAGACACTGGAGACAGCAACCCAGAGCCCCGAGCCCCTTCTCCCGACTGCGGAGCAATCATTGAGAGTTATTAATCTCTCCACAATTAATCTTTCCCAAGAACATATTGCTGTTTTATCAAAAGGCCTATCCTTCTGTCCATCTTCAGGGATAGACAAATATGAAACTATTAAAGACATACAACTCTTCATAAGAAAACTTTATCTGAAGAAACAATTCATGGAACCCAGCATTGATTGGGGTTGGAACAAAGAAGAACTAGAAACTATTCAAGATCTTGACACTCTATTAGGAGAGTCTGACAGTATTAAACAAGGTAAATGGAGGAATCTGGTTCGCACAAAATCAACATATGTACCTAAGAAAATTCACTGTCCTCAAATAGAGGTATTTAACCAGATGGTCTGTAAAGATATTTCCTCTTTGCATCCCTTACCGTCGACATCCAACCTAACAGACAAGGAAAGACAAGCTTTAAAGGATATGAGCACATGGGATGAAGTAGTAATAAGGAATGCGGACAAGGGGGGCAACATTGTTATATGGCCCCTTGAGATGTATCTCAAGGAAGCTAATAAACAACTAACAGACAAAAATTGCTACATGAGACTCTTAAACAATCCAACCACAGGTTACCTTAAAATCTACAACCATATAATAAATGAAGCAAAACTAAGTCAGACTCTAAACGCAAAAGAAATCAAATTCCTACAAAGAGATCATCCTATTACCCCAACATTCTATCTCATCCCAAAGGTACACAAGAACAAAGATATACCCCCGGGAAGACCAATTGTTTCTGGAATAGGTTGCCTAACAGAACAAGCAAGCAAATACCTAGACTATAGACTGAGAAGATTTGTACAAGAACTCCCGTCCTATGTACAGGACACCATGGAAGTCCTGCAAAGGTTAAACGGCATTCATACTGATAAAGAGACCTGGTTAGTAACAACTGATGTAGAATCCTTATACACTTCTATCAACCATGTGGACGGTATAAATGCAGTTCAGTACTTCCTAGACCAAAAATCAGAAGAAGACAAACAACATGATGAATTCATAATAAAACTTCTCAAATTTATCCTCCAATATAATTACTTCATATTTGACAACAAATATTACCTCCAAACTAGAGGAACAGCCATGGGGACAGCATGCGCACCCACGTATGCTAACCTGTTCCTTGGTTGGTGGGAGGCTGAATTTGTATTCATGGAGAAGAATAAAAACTACACTGACAAAATCCCTATGTGGCTTCGGTACATAGATGATATCTTCTTCATTTGGGAAGGACCATACCACGAACTACAAGAATTCATCACTATACTGAACAACAATCAAATCAACATCAAGTTAACTCATGAAGCGAGTCAAGAAAGTATTAACTTTTTAGACCTGACCATAATGAAGGATGTGGAAGGAAACATTAAAACTGATTTGTTTAGGATGATAACAGCAACTAATAGCTTACTTCACAACAGCAGTGCACATGCCAGTAACACAGTGAAAAGTCTTCCCACGGGGGAATTCCTGCGAATCAGGAGAAACTGCTCTGATCTGCAAACCTTTAAATTACGTGCTCAAGAATTGGAAAGAAGGTTATTGGAGAGAGGTTACAGTAAGAGAACGATCAAAAAAGCAAAATATAGAGCAGAAGAAACAAACAGACAAGAACTGTTAAAGAAGAAATACAGACCTGGAAGCGATATTCCAAGACTAATCACAACATATAATTCCCAAAGTAAAATGGTGAATGAAATTCTGAACAAACATTGGTACATTTTGAGATCTGATCCTATGTTAAAAGATATTATAGGAACCAGACCCTCCATTTCATATAAACGGACACGTAACATCAAGGACATGATAACCAGTAGCCATCTTCAGAGACATAAAACCAAAACAGCATTGGCACCAGGATCACATAAATGTGGTAACTGTAGTACATGTAAATATGTAATCAAATCCGACCATGTAATAGATCGATTTCAAAACAAACACTCCATCAGAGATTACATCAGCTGCCAAACGGAGGGAGTAATATACTTACTCATATGTAAATGTAATAAATTCTACATAGGGATGACGACACGGAAATTAAGAGTGAGAATCATGGAACACCTATGTAACATCAGAAATGCTGAGAAAGATAAAAAAGAGGGTAAAACTCTAACAAGTGTCGCTTATCATTTCCTCCAATACCACAAAGCCAATGCTGAAGAATTACAATGCAAAGGCATTGAAAGAATTAGGTTGGGCATTAGAGGAGGAAACCTTGAAACAAAATTATTGAAAAGAGAAAGTAGATGGATCTACCTTCTTAATTGTGTTCAACCTCATGGTATGAACGAAAATAATAACTTTTATGTACATCTTAAAAATTAGTACGAGACAAAAAATACATAGAGCTAAAAATTCAAGTACTGATAGCTCTAATCCAACACACATCAACACAAGGATATTAATCTTAGTGGGAATACAAGTTCCTAACTGGACTTAATAATGAATTATTAGTGTAATAATATCAATATATTAAAACTTTGAAATTAATAATTTCTAGCACTTGACGGGATATAGGTTAGGAAGCACATGGCATCTAATTGTATGCTTTCACCACATCACCCCAGGAACACCCCCTTCACATTAGTAAAGCACTACCACACTCAAGGCGCACTGGGTCACACCAAGTACAATTGCACTTGATGCAACTTTATCTTATCCTTTTTTTACTTCACCTTTGGACCCCTTTGAATCTCACACTATCCCACTATACTCACACAGTAGTTCTGAACACTCAATTCAGAATCCCAGCACTTTCACTATATGACCATTAAAACACTAAACTCAATCTCAATATATCTTATAGTTATCCTTTAATTTAAAACAAACAATTCACACAAATCAACACCCAATCCAAAAATAATATTAAAAGTTTCAAAGAAGTTCTATAACAGTATATAATCACAAAACTAAAAAAGTGTCACAAAGACTGACGGTAATCAGAGACACCTTAACACTATTAATAACAAAAAGAATGAGCTTATGAATAACAATGATAATACAAACATGTCTAGGTATCACACTAATTTCAGCATCCTTGCTGTATCTGTAAATTAAACTTAACACTGGTAAAAAAGTGTATCCTACTAACTTTTAATAAGAAACAATAGGATTATCTTAAAAAATAAAAAATATATGTGTTGACTTTAATTCAAATTCTGTTTCCATCACTCCTTACATGAAACCGAGTATATGACTTTAACCACAGACTCATATCTGACATACTAAGCCCAAATGAATAAGTCCCAATCTATTATATTCAATCTGAATATAAGGAAGAAAATCTAAGTCATAATTATAATATATAATGTGTAACTGTCGATCTCTTCCAGGCTTGTTACATGCAATAGCTATCATTCAATGCAGGTCCGCAATAAGCCCTATGTTTAACATAGGAAATCACTGATTGGCTGATCGTCGTGAGTGACAGCCAGACTGTCCAATCAGAATAGGAGAAGACATTGGGACCGGGTCCTCAACCCACTTATACTTCCAAACTTCCGGCGGCGCGCCGCTTTTGAAAAAGCCCGATACGGGCGAAACCGGTCAGGGGGTTATAGAGCTAATGGGAGCTCTATTCATTTTTTAAAAAACTATACCTATAGTGGTTAGCCTGTTTAGGCGGGAAAAGAATTGTTATTACGCTTACAGCTAAAAAATATATGACAGTCACTA
The DNA here is from genome assembly GCF_027579735.1 of Bombina bombina. Classification (NCBI taxonomy): domain Eukaryota; kingdom Metazoa; phylum Chordata; class Amphibia; order Anura; family Bombinatoridae; genus Bombina; species Bombina bombina. The sequence continues at coordinate 639,363,115 of NC_069501.1, read as the reverse complement.
TTAGGACTGTTTACTCTAGTTATAACTTTAACCTTAAAACTACTTGGATTCAACATAAGGGTACTCGCAATTTAATATTTAGCAAGCTGTTTTCAAAGGGCAATATTATAGTGGGGGAACGTAGTTATACATAGAGCCAGATAACGGTAGTGCACTTGTGTACTACCTAACGTTTGCCACCACATAAAAAACCTTTTAGTCTGTACCTTAACAGCACCTCAGCTACATGAGTCTAGCTTAAGGAGTATATTTACCTAATCTGCTAAAAACAGTACACCTTTGGCTAACAAAAAATGAAGAAAACAAGTATCCGGTTCCAAAAGTGATGTACACAAAGCACAATACTGCATTTCTATTCTGACACTGAATCACATGAAAAGATCAAACTATTATATGAATGAACACAAGATACAAAAAATATTGCAGTAATAAGGGCAAACATAAGATAATATCGCAAATAGTGGCAGTATATTGCAGCCACATATTGACAATATAAGTTTGTTCCTCTATCACTGTAAAACAAATAGCCAATTGTAACAGGTGATGTAGCTTATTAATTAAAGTGCTACAAATATTCAGCACATTGTATTTTGGCTGAGACATATGATGCAAGAAATGTACTAAGTTATTCATAAGTACACACTATTAGCAAATACCTATAAATACAAGAAAATACCTTTCAGTCAGTATTTCAACAACTATACTAGCCCAGCTTAAAATGCATATATTCCTAATTGGTTAGAAATAAGTTACTTTTGGCTAACAAGTAATAAATTTAAGAAAACAAGTATCCGGTTCTAGAGTAATGTACACCTAGCACAATACTGTTTTTCTAATGCAACACTGAGTCACACGAAGAGACAAAACTACTGCATGAGAGAACAGAAGATACTCAAAATATTGCAGTAAGGGGGAAAACGAAAGACAATATTACAAACAGTAGCACAATATTGCGGCTACATATTTACAATACTAGTCTGTCCCTCTACCACTGAAATACAAATAACCATAGGCAATAGGTGATGCAGTTTATTAATCTAATAGCAAATAATATACAGTATAATCAGACTGGCTAAGACATTAGGTGCATGAAATGTACTAAGTTACCCTCAAATACACAGTATTTATATTTGTATCTGGTGCAATGAATAATAGATGTATGACTAGCTAGTATAAATAAATCTAAAGTATACGGCTTCACTTATACTGCATATAAATCCTCAGAGAACCTATAACAACTTATGGTGATAATATACCCACAAAACTGGGGAATTAAGGTGATCCAAGTAGATACATATTAGCTATTTGAATACTTTTAGACATATCCAGAACAATATAGATTCATATTCTGCCATATGAAATCATATCTATTCTGAATATCTACATCAACTATACTCTACAATAAAATTGAATAGAAGTGATACTTACTATTCAGATGGTAGTTTACAACTGCACTTGGTAGATATATATCTGAGGTCACTGAACACCACTTACACTTATCTAAATCCAATAAGTAGAAACCAACAATTTATTTCAACAGCCAAACTTATGTGTATTTGACACAGAAAGATTTACTTTTGGCTATTAGGAATATTACTGAATTAAGAGGTCTCATTTATAACTCCCTACCTAAACAACTTCCTCCTAAGCACCTTTTACACATCAAAGGCTTACAGAGGATTAAGGAAGTGGCCCACCACTATTAGGTTGTTTTTAATTGAGTGTTTTATTTTAATAAAATCTAATAAAAGTTAAATTTTAAATTCCCAATTTCTCCACTACAAGTCCAGGCACAGAGTGCTATATGTGCAGTCTTTTAGAGAGGTCTCTTCCTCTCTGTTGGTTGAAGAGATAGCAGGCAGCCCTGACGTGTCCCATTTAATATTTTAATTGGCCTAGACTGATGGCCCATTGCTCTGATAGTTGCTGTTGGGTCTGAATACAGGTTTTTAATAGCCGTCATGAATTGTCCTTTGAAACCCATGAATCTTAGTGTCTCAAACATATATTCCCAGTCGACCCTATCAAACGCCTTCTCTGCGTCCAGAGATAGGAGCAGAGAAGGCGTTTTTGTCCCCACCAAGTACTCCACCAGAGACACCGTTCGTCTCACATTATCTGGGGCTTCCCTTTCTTTTATGAATCCTACCTGGTCGGGATGTATCAATGAGGGTAGATATAATTTGAGTCTATTTGCTAAAATTTTTGTAAAATTTTTAAATTTTGGTTAATCAATGAGATCGGCCTATAGTTTTGGTATTTTTTGGGATTCCTTCCTGGATGTCATTGCAGAATTTGTGCAAGTGGGGGACCAGACATTTTTTAAATACTTTATAATATTCACCTGAGAACCCATCAGGACCCGCCGCCTTGCCTATTTTAAGATCTTTTATTGCTAGGGCAATTTCATTTATTGTTATTTCTGTGTTTAAGGCTTCCATGTCTGTAGCATTAAGTTTCGGGAGTTTAGCCTTTTGCAGAAAATGGTGTCTAAGTGTTTTCGTCTGAGTAGTATGTTGAACTTTTTTCCCGTCATAAAGAGATTCATAATATTGTGCAAAGCAGTCTGTTATGTCTTGAGGGTGAGATATTAGCGTCCCGTCTTCTTTTTGTAGTTGTTGTATAGTTAGATTTTTCGTCCTTTCCCTTAGTTTGTGAGCTAGAAATCTATCTGGCTTATTAGCATATATAAAGTAATGTGCCTTCAACTTATGCATAGCTCTGAGGGAGTTCTCATTTAAAATCTTAGCTAGTGTTTGTCACTTATGTGTTAGTTTATTGAAAATATCTGAGGTTAGTGTGCTTCTATGTTGGATTTCAAGCGTTTCTATTTCCTGTTGGAGTATCTCTATGTGAGCCTTAACTTTTTTTGTGTATAGAGCTTTTTCCTTTATCAATAAACCTCTTATGAGTGGTTTGTGAGCAGCCCACGTGATCGTTGGGGTGGTTTCTGGGGTTGTGTTTATCTTCCAGTATTCTGTCATGTTATGCATAATTTTGTCATATAATTCAGGTTTTTTCGATAAATTTGGATCATAAGTCCATTACCTTTGTCTGTCCACATTGACCAGTCCCTCTAATTGTATCTGGATAATAGAATGGTCCGACCAGACACATGCATGAATTGTGGAGCTGTGTAAACTGTTTTATTTATCTTAAAGAGACACTGAACCCAATTTTTTTTTTTCGTGATTCAGATAGAGCATGCAATTTTAAGAAACTTTCTAATTTACCCCTATTATCAAATTTTCTTCATTCTCTTGGTATCTTTATTTGAAATGCAAGAATGTAAGTTTAGATGCCGGCCCATTTTTGGTGAACACACTGTGTTGTTCATGCTGATTGGTGGATAAAGTCACCCACCAATAAACAAGTGCTTTCCATGGTGCTGAACCAAAAAAATAGCTTAGATGCCTTCTTTTTCAAATAAAGAAAGCTAGAGAACGAAGAAAATTGATAATAAGAGTAAATTAGAAAGTTGCTTAAAATAAAAAATTTGGGTTCAGTGTCCCTTTAAGATAGGGATCATGTAATTTTAATTTAAAGTTAGGGGGTTGATAGGTTTAGGGGTTAATAGTTTAATTTATTTTTTGGCGATGTAGGGTGCTATCGGTTTAGGGGTTAATAGGTTTATTTAGTGGCAGTGATGTGGGAGGCCAGAAGTTTAGGGGTCAATAACTTTACTTAGTGGCGGCGATGTCAGTGAGTGGCGGATAAGTGGTTAATATCTTTATTATAGTGTGGGCAATGTTGGGGTGAGGGGGAATAGGGGTTAATAACTTTATTATAGTGGCAGCAATGTCAGGGGTGGCAGATTAGGGGTCTTTAGATGTGGGCTTTATGTTAGGGTGTTAAGTTTAAACGTAACTTTTTTTCCCCATAGACATCAATGGGGTTGCGTTACGGAGCTTTTCATTCCGCGATCGCAGGTGTTAGTTTTTTTTCTAACACTTTCTCCCCATTGATGTCTGTGGGGAAAGCGTGCACGAGCACATCAAAGCAGCGCTTGTATTTTGTGCGGTATGGAGCTCATCACAACCAGGAGGCTTTTTCAAAACTCGTAATGGCAGCGCTATGGAGGGTGAAATAATGTTCTTTTAAAGTGGAAGATATTGAGTTCAAAAAAAGATGGAACAAAAAAAGATGGAATGACATCTTAGAACAGGCATCTTTCAACCTCCTACGTCTGATAAAAGACTATAGAGGTGAAATTCTAAAGAAATTGGAGTTGGAATTAAAAGAATTAGAGATCCAACTAAAAGAATTTGAAAATAATACAGAGTATATAAAAAAAGAAAAAGAAATAAAAGATCTTTTAAAAAACACTAAAGAAGAAATTCTGAAAGTTAAAATCAAAAAGTTTGAGAGAGATAGAGAAGATTATTTAACACATATCAATCAACCAAATTGGGATAATTACATTTCCCATACATGGCGACATACTAATAAAGAGAAGAATAGTACAATACAAAATAAGGAGAACTATAGAAATGAGAACCAACAAATAGAGTTCAGACATAGAAATAGTAATTATAGGGTTAATCCCGATTATCAACAAGCACAGGGACAAACATTCTCCCAAGTTAGATACTCTGGGACTCCCTCAAGAAGAGAACAGGGTCCTAGATGGAAACCTAATTATAGAAATGTAAACAATGAAAGAAACTTTAAAAATAACATATATGGCACATATAGAGAACAACAACAACAATTTGAATCTAGACAAAAACAAGTAAATCATTACAACCACAGTGGTCATAAAAATAAGGAGCATCATACCAACCAACAAACTGGCACTTATTATAATAGTCAGGACTATAGACATTCTAATAGGAATGATTATGATGGCAGAATAGTTAACAGACAAAATTCCAATCATAATTCAAGTAATGACTGGAGATCGACTAATAGATTCACTCCATTACAGAATGTTAGAGATGATGAACCTGTTAACCCCTCTGCTTCCTCGTCTTTTTTAGGACATGGCCAAAGTACATTTCACAGCCCACTCCCTCAGAGAGACGTAAGAAAAAGAAGAGCGTCAGACAGAGAGGAAAGAGAGGAGGGACTAGGAGACCCAAAAAAAATCAAGGTTATAAGTAAGACAGATACTAATTTAGGGATTTTTAACTTAAGTAAAAAAACATTAAGCAAAGATCATTTGGATATATTAAGTAAAGGGCTCTCTTTTGCACCAAGTTGCAAGTTAAATAAATTTAATGCATATATTGATGCACACAAATTTATAAGAAAACTGACTGTAAAAAAATGGTTCCTAAAATCTGGGGCAGAAAAATTAGCAGATAACACTCTAATTCAAGATAATGAATACATTCATACACAATTAAGAACTAAATCAACTTTTTATCCGAAACAAGATAAGGGCCCTATACTAGAGACATTTGAAAAATTAGTATTAAGAGATATTGAAAACCTGACAGATGAAAAAATTAATAAAACATATAGTAATCTAAGTAAGAAACAGTTGAATATTATTAGAGAACTAGAGAGTGAAGATTTGGTCATAAAGCCCGCCGATAAGGGCGGAGGTATCGTTGTCCTTGATGCGATAGATTATGATTCCATATGTGACAATATCCTCAAAGATAAAGATACTTATATTAAATTACCCCTTGATCCAACCAAAAAATACACTGATGTATTGTTAAAATTATTAAATGATGCCTTTGAGAAAGGAATATTAAATGTGAAGGAAAATAATTATCTACTCCCAAAATTTCCAAAAATACCTCTGTTATATTGTTTACCGAAAATTCATAAATCTCTGACCAACCCACCCGGTAGGCCCATTATATCGGGAATAGGGTCTCTCACATCCAATCTTTCTGAGTATCTAGATTTCTTCCTTCAAAAATACGTTAGGTCGCTTGCCTCTTATTTAAAAGACTCTACTGATGTCTTAAGACTTATAGAGAACATCCCGTGGCAGGAAGATTTTCTTCTTGTCACGTGTGATGTCACGTCTTTATACACCTGCATTAAACATGCAGATGGCCTAAGATCTATAAAATATTTTTTAGACAAAGACAGTATGATGAAAAATGAACAAAGAGAGTTCCTATTGGAATCTATCAAATTTATTTTAACACATAATTTTTTCAATTACAATAATCAATTTTATAACCAAGAAAGAGGTACGGCTATGGGTACCAGGTTTGCTCCAAGTTATGCAAATTTGTTTATGGGACATTGGGAAGAGTCATTTCTTGCCAATAATGCATTTGGAGCAAACCTGGTGTCATATAGTCGCTACATAGATGACATTCTCATTATTTGGAGAGGTGATGAACATTTATTAGATGAATTTATACTTTTAATGAATAATAATGAACTAAATCTTAAATTTACACACGAACAAAGTAAGTCAAAAATTAGTTTTTTAGACTTAGAATTATTCACTGATAATCATAAGATCTTATCTAAAACACACTTTAAAAGTGTAGATGCTAACAGCTACATTCATCACACCAGTTGCCACCACCCGAGGTGGATAGAAAATATCCCAAAGGGTCAGTTTCTACGTGTTAAGAAAAATTGTTCTAACATGTTAGATTTTGATAACCAGTCTGAAAAACTCACCCAAAAATTTATAGAAAGAGGCTATGAAAAGAGTAAGATTGAAAAAATACGAAGAGAGGTTAGAGATGTTGATAGGCAAGAATTAGTTCATAGAAGTACTATTTCTCAGAATAGGAAATTACAAAAAAATGAGGACAAATCTTTTATTCCATTCATCACTAGTTATTGCAGTAATAAATATTTAGTTGAAAAGATCTTGAATCAACATTGGAGTATTCTTAAGAACGATGAACATCTTAGCACTATACTACCTGCTAAACCTCAAATAGTATATAAAAGGGCACAGAATTTAAAAACTATTTTAGCCCCTACTGAAAATAAAAAAAGAACTAAAGGTAACAAAGGTCAGCAGCAGATTGATCTAACAGGTAAAAAAATTAAACGGTTTTTTTCCTTGCTTAACATGCAAATCATGTAAACACTCCAGAAAAGAAAAGGAGTTTACTTCTAATGTCACTAAAAAGTCCTATAAAATCAAAGACACCATTAGATGCTCCGACAGATATGTAATATATTTAATACAATGCCGCTGTGGCAAACAGTATATAGGTGAGTCTGAAAGACCGCTACGTGACCGTATACGTGAACATATATGGTCAATTGAGAAGCATGACTCAGACAGAAATAAAGATCTCCCTGTGCCAAAACACTTTGCAGCTTGCAATAATGGTAACCTTGCATACTTTTCCTATATGGGAATTGAAAAAATAAAGCACAATTGGAGAGGTAGTAACATCCAGTCTGAACTTATTAAAAAAGAAACCAAATGCATTTTTGATTTAAAAACTTTAAATCCTAATGGTTTAAATATTGATTTTGATATAGGCTGCTACCTTAGAGACTAATCCATGTTTCTTTTACTGTTAATCCCCCCTTTTTTTCATCCCCCATAAGCCATCTTCACACAATTAACTGTTTAAGGCATTTTGTTCCTCTATCCCCCATGAGCTGTCTTCACATATTAATTATTCAAGATATTTCGTTTTTTAAATTTTTAAATTTCTTATTAGATTTTTTCTTAGAATTTTTTTGGATTTTTATTAATGTTTTTGATTTAAATAATAAGTTTTGTATATTATTCAAGTAAGCAAAGAGTTCTAAGGCTAATTAATGTTCTCTGCTACAAGTCGCTATTTTTGCACAAAGAAGGAAAATGTATTCCTTTTTTCCTCTAATTTTTTGGCCTCAGAAAGGAAGGTTGAAATAACCATATGGATTATTTATTATATATTTAGTTATTATCTTTATAACCTTGCTTATTAGGATAACAACTACTTGAAATATGACATAAAGTAATAAACTAATTGTGTTATTTGTAGCGAAATTGCTGCTATTTTACCTTGCATCTGTACTGGCACCCCTATTAGTAACTGTTAACCAATGAGTATCAGCCTATACAGGTTTAAAAGTCTCTGCCAGACACTCTTCTGGAGCATGACAAAGGCCCTGATCGGGCTGAAACGCGTTGCTCCTCCCACTACACGTCAATTGACGCTGCACTAGTTTCACAGACCGGCATCTGTGTTTGTTCCAAACTCGAGCGGGATCACAAAAAGGAAAATCTTCACCGCTTTCAAAGCTTACCTGGCTCTACTGCAGCCCACTCAAAGGATTTCATCGCCACTGCAGAAACCAAGACATGGTGTAAGTAAAAGTGAACACCTTAATTTTGGTTTTCTGCCTCTGTTTCATCTGGATCAATTTCTCGTTCCAGCACCACTCTGCCGAATCTAACTTCAGCTGTGGATGTCGACTATCTTCGTTGTGATTGCCACCGGCTGGATTTACCACAGGGCTCAATTTGTCTTCATTTCTTACTAAACTAATTTGTTTTGTTATTCATTTTTTTTTTTTTTTTTGATGCTACACTTATTTAGTTTGTTTATGGTTCATTTAGATAGGTGTTTTTACTTTTGTGTATTTTATTTTTAGTTTTCACTCACTTTAGTTATTTTGTACTTTAATTTCTTATGCAAACATATATTGCAAATATTTTTTACATCTTTTTAATCTATTTCCCCGCTGATCAGCTTTTAAACATTGTATCAAATAAATATATTTTTTTATATTGTTATCCAAATCTGAGGCCAAGTTTTTACTTTGTGCACCTTGACTTATAACAGAGCATAATAATTTTTCATTATTAGTTTTAGCCGCAATCTGCAGCGCCAAGGTATTTAAAAAGCCCTTTTTCTCTCTTTTGAGGAAGAGGCTGTTTAAATTATTTTTTCGGGTGAAATAATGCAACTTTTATTGAGTTTGTTTCGCACCCTCTATAGCGCAAAACTTGTAATTTAGGTGTATATTAGCAGTTCCAATTGAAAATGATGGTAACACATCCAAATTCAATATTCATGCAAACTGAACCCCTGCATGGGCAAAATTTTACGGAACTAAATGCTTGAAAAAAATCCAAAATGAAACTTTTGGACGAAACAAATTTTATGCTGTTGCACATTTTTAATTCAAGAGACATAATACTCATAAGCTAAATCACTTGAAACTGATGCAGTATAACTGGGAAAAGCTGACAGGAAAGTATCACCTAAGCATCTCTATGTAAAAAAGGAAGATATTTTACCTCACAACTTCCTTAGATCACCAGAATAAGCCCTGTGTAAAAAGTTATACTCAGCTGCTGTCCAGCTGCAGGTAAAAAAAAAAGAAGAACAGCAGCCAATTGGCATCAGCAGTGCTGAGGTCATGAACTCTTTGACTGTGATCTCATTAGACTTCACTTAACTCTCATGAGATTTCATAGTAAACTTCCTTAAACTGAATAGGGAAAAAGCATGAGTGTCCCGGGACAGGCATACTGATTTGCTGCTTAAAGTCCTTTACAATGGGGTGTGAATACTTAGGACATTATGAGGTAAAATATCTTCCTTTTTTACATAGAGATGTTCAGGTGATATTTTCTAGTCAGCTTTTTACAGCTATGCTGCAGAACTTTCAAGTGTTTAAACATTTGGGTGTCATGGCCCTTTAATATCTGCGTAAGTTTTATGGTTATGTTTTGAGATGCAGTGGGAATTTGACGATTGGCTTTCTGAAGCATGTTCATGAGTGGCTAGATAGTCAAGAACAGACACAAGAACAATTTTATAGTAATACTCTCAATTAGACATATATTTGTATTAAGGTTTTCTTATATAAAGATAAATAGCCTATATTTGTAACACAGCTTTTGAGGAGCTCTTGAATATAGATTAAGGAGATTTTTGAAGTTCTGATTCTTCATATGTCCCTCATTCTGCTTATTGGAAACATTTTATTTATTTATGTTTTGCGTGAGTTGGTGTGGCGTGCTAGTATCCTTTCTTTAGAGCTGCAGTTGTTCTGTTATCATGCTCATGTTTTTTTGATTATGATGTCCTGATAGAACCCAGCTTTATTTTTATTTCACATAGACTAACTCTCTCTCACACACACACACACACACAGACACACACACACATATATATATATATATATATATATATATATATACACAGTATATATCACTGAAATGGACTTCCAATCCCATAGGGGAAATTAGATAACTAATTACTCAACTACACAGATGAAGTCTGGCACTCTTTTGCAAGTGCAAAGCTAAGATTGAAAGCAAAAATAGAAGAGTCTGCTACTGCAGCTGTCCAAAGGGGTCAAAGCCCAGGAACCACGTCAAGGTCTCTTCCCTCCTAGGTCCCTATCCACAGCCAAACAATGCAAGCTTTCATTCACGCAAACTGGAAACCACACAAGGGTGCATAGGCCTTATGTAATCTCCCTAGACACAAAAAAAAACACGGAAATGAACTGCACTCTCAAACTGGACTGGGTACACATTATTATACTTACATTGACAAACATAAACATAAGGATAGGAGTACCCTGCCCTTGAGCACAATCGGTTGTAGTTGCACTTCTATACAAAGTGACCTATAGTTAGACACACTCTCAAGCTTCTATTCTAAAGGAGAATTTTTTTTTATGACACAGCAGGAATGGGGAAAGAACTACATTACTATAACAATGGTTTTGTTTGAGGATGTGTGATAGCTGGAGGAAGAGAGAATACAAAGCTGCTTCGTGATTGTCAGGGTGCCAGGAATTAGACTGAGACAAGAAGTGCAAAAATAATCACACCTTTATTAATAGCAAAAAATAATAAAAAGTCCACAAGTCGATATTGCCACGCAGCGGGAGAAAGGAAAGGGAGCTGCAATCTGCCGGTGCACCGATCTGGTTCCACATCCGGAGGAGAGCCGAGGAGCTTACGAGCAGCTGCGCCTGGCAGGGGTGAGTGGTAAAGAGCTAAATATAAAAGGTTTACCAGCTCCTGCTTAACGGCCACTCAAATTACACCGCACTTACACGTGGGTCTACCACCACATAGGGTCTTCTGTCTGTACCCCAGAGAGAGCTGGGAGATCTGGGCAGAAGCCATATCAGGTGCACCGTAGCCTGGGGGAGACTTAATTAACCTGCCAAGGTGTGAATGAGACAAGTTTGGAAAGCAGACATTTAACCGCCAGGCCGCAAGGGCTTACACACTAGTAAGGGCCAAGGGGGAACTAATAGACTGCCATAATAGTATCTGTGACAAGTTGGGTGCTAGCGGAGTGAGCCTTGATAACGGCCTAGACACACGCATTCCCACGTGGCCTAACCCACCGCTGCCATCCCAGTGCTGGTGGACAAGGGAAAAGAAAATATAATAAAGTAACAGAAGACAAAAAGCTATTGTTTGTTTTCTTTTTCTCTTGCATACCCATCTATGAAAGTTGATAAATATTTTCAGAGACTCTCCCCTGCAGTTACCTCCAAAATGAGTCAAAAAGCTAAAACTGCAGACCATCGGCAAAAGCACACTGCTGATATACATGCAGAATCAAGCTTGACCCCGGAACCTCCTATTACACAGTCTGGAGACCACTCAGTGCTCCTGCAGGAGTTGAAATCTTTTTTTTTTACTGAAGATGGATTCACTGCAAACAGGAGATGACACCTTGACCAGTGAGGTGCGACAATTTTCCACTCTGCTTGGCGAGGCAGAAAATCGCATATCAGAGGTGGAGGACAGGCAGATAACTGCTGACACTTCACTGAGACAACTACGCAAAGAGAATCAACACCTTCTGGATCGTATTGACGATTTAGGAAACAGAAGCAGACGCAATAATTTGCGTATAGTAGGAGTATCTGAGGCAGTGAAAGGGAAAGATCTGCTGGAATTCACAGCCCTGACCTTCCCTAGGCTGCTGGGCCTTTCCCCAGACATCTTACCCATCGATGTAGAGAGAGCGCACCGGGTAGGCCCAGAACGTACCCTGGAGCATACCAAAATGAAACCAAGGCAAGTAATCTTTAAATGCTTGAATTTTCAAGAAAAATTAAAAATTCTCAGGGCTTACAGAACAAACAAGGAGGTGTTGTACGAGGGTTCTAGGCTACTCCTCTTCCAAGACTATTCAGCAGAAGTCTCCAAGCAGAGAAAGGAATTTGCACCATTCTGTTCCCGCCTGCATCAGCAGGGCCGCCAGGTGGCTCTCCTGTTCCCTGCCAAGCTTCGACTTCAAACTACATCAGGAGTAAAGATCTTCCATTCCTCCAAAGCTTTGAAACTCTACCTGGCCACGGAAGAGAGAGTGGCTGGTACTTGAGACCTTGCTGATACTACTCAGGAGATACTTATTTCCTAACATGGCCTTTGAATGGCTGGTAGACTCTTGCAAATTGAGCCTTGTTGTCCTTTTTCCTTTTTCTTCTCTACCCCTCCACTTACTAGGTGGGGGCATACATTGGAGTCAGAGGGAAGATGCCCGCCTCATCCTGGCGGGAATGGAGGACTCAGTGACTTTGCAGGATATCACTTATTTGCACGTGAGACCACTCAAAATGTTTTTTATAAATGTTTCACTGTTGGTTCTGATCTGTTTTATGTGTGTGTTCTGTTGTTTATGGGTCTGAATGTACTAATATCTCACAGGATTGCTCTCGAGAACCGGGGGAGTGGCTCATATCCTTTTTTTTCACAGGTTCCCGTCGCACTGTTGTGCATCTCGCGATCTGTGCCCCAGGGCTGAGAGCAAACTGAGGGTAGGGGGGGGGGAATTCTAACCAGGAATATTATGCTTCAACATTATGTTGTACTAAGTAGTTTGTTTGCTGTTCATACATTGCTTTGGAAATGTGGTGTTAGGTATTTACACTCTAAAAAACCCAAGTGGCTACTCTGTGACCTTGCAGAATATGCTCTACGTGCACGTGAGAGTACTCAAATTGTTCCCTATAAGTGTTCCAATGCTGGTTATTATCTGTCTCATAGATATGTCCTGTTGTTTATATGTCCGAATGGGCTAACATCTCTCAGGATTGCTCTCAGGACTCGGGGAGGGGTTGGAGTCTTTTTCCCTTACTGGCTCCCGTTGCACTTTTGCACACTTTATGATCCGTGCCCTGGAACTGAGAGCAAACTGATGGCGGAGGGGGAGGTCTTGACCGAGAGTGTTATACTTCAACTCTATATTGTGTCATGTAGTGTTCCTGATGTTGCTATATTGCTCTGGAAATATAATGTCATTTGCGTACACATTGTAGTATTCATGGGGAAAAATTGTACAAAACTGTTGTATTATTCACCGGTGTACTGTGTCTGTGACCATCCTCTCTCTCCCTGCTCCCCCTTTTGGAGGACCCTTGCTTTGCATTGTTATGATATGGGGTAATGGCGCTTAAAATGCATACATGGAATGTGGGGGGTATTAACTCCCCCATAAAGCGCAAATCAATCCTAACACACTTACGCAGATTAAATTCAGAGGTGGCGTTCCTACAGGAGACCCATCTTGGGGACGAGGAACATAGAAAGCTGAAGAGTGATTGGGTGGGTGAGATGGCCTACCTTTCCTACACCTCCTCTAGTAGAGGCCTGGCAATTTTATTTGGCAAGCGCCTACAGGTAGAAATACACAGCACTGTTTCAGATCCAGAGGGCAGGTTTTTGATATTACAGGTCTCTATAGACACGGTTAGGTACACACTGTGCAATATTTACGCACCAAATGCCAAGAATCTTTCCTACTGGGAAACTCTATCACAAAATCTGACCCCCTTTATCGGCTCTAGATTAATATTGGGGGGAGACTTTAATTTGGCCCCGCAGCCTCTTCTGGACAGAACGTGGGTACAGGATATACCAAAGGAAAAAAGATTGCGCAACTATAGGGGGAGGTTTGAGGGGAGAGTTTTTAGCTTGTTGTCTGAGTCTCTAATGGTGTGTGATATATGGCGCAGAAGGCACCCAGAGAGCAGGGATTATACCTGCCTGTCAAAACCCAATTTTTCACTTTCCCGTATTGACCTTTTTATGGTGGCGGACTCTTTAATTCCGCATGTTACTTCAGAGACCATTCACGACATTGTGATCTCTGATCATGCGCCGGTTGAAATAACCTTGGGTAATACTCACACGCATCCAACCAGAAACTTTCTGCGCTTTCCAACTTATTTACTCACATCCGACCCATTCTGTAAATTCCTCACGCATGCTTGGAATGATTATTGCACAGACAATGCCGGGCATGTAGATGACCCACAATTGTTCTGGGAGGCGGCCAAAGCGGTTCTCATGGGACAGGTAATATCGTATGTGGCTGATCTTAAAAGAAAGACCCTTTATAAGCATAACTCCTTGCAGCTTACACTGGGCCAGGCCTACCTGGCATATTGCACTCACAAGACATGTGCATTGTATGATGCATATGTCATGGCTAAGGCTGAGCTGGAGGCTTTTGTGAGGCAGAAGACCGCTGCTGGTCTACTCAAATCCGCAAGTAAATTCTATAGCTTTGGTAGTAAATCGGGCAGTCTATTGGCCACCCTAGTGAGGGCACAGTCATCCAAAAAGCATATTGCAGCACTTAAGTGCGGAGGACATATGTCAGCCGTAAAGGACCAGCTCAGGATTCAACCCAACTGCTAGCGTGAAAAGTAAAAAACACACGCTAGCACACTGAGAAATATCCTGGACGTGACCCACTCAGGATTGAAGAAAGCAAATGTCCTTTTAAGAAGATAAATAAACTAAGTGAAATTCCTTTAGCAAGTAATAAAGCAAATGTCCCTTTAAGCAGGTTAGTAAATAAACAAGGATTCCTTTTAGCAGGTTTGGATAAGCAAGAGTCCCTTTAAGCAGGTTTAGTAAACAAACTGAGATTCCTTTTAGCAGGTTTGGATAAAGTAAATGTCCCTTTAAGCAGGTTAGTAAATAAACAAAGATTCCTTTTAGCAGGTTTGGATAAAGCAAATGTCCCTTTAAGCAGGTTTAGTAAACAAACCGAGGTTCCTTTTTGCAGGTTTGGATAAAGTAAATGTCCCTTTAAGCAGGTTAGTAAATAAACAAAGATTCCTTTTAGCAGGTTTAGATAAAGCAAATGTCCCTTTAAGCAGGTTAGTAAATAAACAAAGATTCCTTTTAGCAGGTTTGGATAAAGCAAATGTCCCTTTAAGCAGGTTTAGTAAACAAACTGAGGTTCCTTTTTGCAGGTTTGGATAAAGTAAATGTCCCTTTAAGCAGGTTAGAAAACAAACAGAGATTCCTTTTATCAGGTTTGAATAAAGCAAATGTTCCTTTAAGCAGGTTAGATAAAGCAAATGTCCTTGTATGCAGGTTAGTAAACAAACATAAAATCCATATTAGCAGGTTAGGCAAACTGGCAGAGAGTATTCAGGCAAGGATTCAGGCAAGGGAGACAAAAAGAATTACTCACACAGGTCCGGTCCGGGAGAATGAACAGAGAAAACAAACGGGCGCCAATTCAGATCTCCCGCCGAGATTTGAAGGCAGGGAGACTCTGACGTCAGGAGGAGAGCCAGATAACGCGTCACGTTGCTAGGCAACGTGACGTGTTACAGAGGGGATCTGTGAGCCGCGGCGACACGGCAATGAGCAGATCCAATTCATGACAGCACCCCCCTCTCAAGGACCCCTCCGGGGGACAGGACCAGGCCTAGCAGGATAAGCTTTGTGAAAGGCTTTAATCAAAGCAGGGGCGTGAACATGCCGGGCTGGTTCCCAAGTCCGTTCCGTGACCGGATAACCCTTCCAATGGATGAGATAGTATAGTTTCTTGCCACGAAGTTTGGAATCCAGAATGTGAGCAATCTCAAACTCAGGCTGTCCCTGTACCAAGAGAGGCGGAGGTTTGGGCAGAGATTTAGAAAATCTATTAGATTTCACCGGTTTCAGGAGAGAAACATGGAGCACAGGGTGAGCTTTGAGAGTCTTGGGAAGAGCAACTCGATATGCAGTAGAACAAACTTGACCCAGTATTCGGAAAGGACCCACATATCGAGGCCCCAATTTGATAGAAGGTTGTTTGAGATGAAGGTGACGAGTAGAAATCCACACCTTGTCTCCAGGACGAAAATTAGGAGCCTTCTTCCGTCTGCGATCAGCAAAAAACTTGTATCTTTTAGAAGCTTTGGAAAGAAGATCACGTATTTTACGCCAATGTCGAGTTAATCTCCGAGCAGTTTGATCAGAAGCAGGATTTTCAGAAGAGGAAGTATACAGAGGAAATGTTCTGGGTTGAAATCCATAAGCTGCAAAAAAGGGAGAAGACTGAAGAGATGAATTGTAACGAGCATTATGGGCCAACTCCGCTAAAGGAAGATAACGAGTCCAATTAGAATGATGATGGTCCACATAATGTCTAAGGTAAGTCTCCAGACATTGGTTTACTCTCTCGGTTTGACCATTAGACTGTGGATGATGAGAGGTTGATAAAGAGATTGTAGTGCCAAAATGTTTGCAGAGCCATTTCCAGAACCGAGAAACAAATTGTACCCCTCTATCGGAGACGATGTCCAAAGGAAAACCATGTAATCTCACGATATGCAAAAGGAAAAGCTCAGAAAGTCCCTTGGCAGATGGAAGACCAGGCAAAGGAATGAAATGGGCAGACTTCGTAAACCTGTCAACCACCACTAAAATAGTGTTGTTTCCGGCAGAAAGAGGAAGGTCTGTAATAAAATCCATAGATAGATGGGTCCAAGGCTGGTGAGGAATGGGTAAAGGTTGAAGTAAACCAGAAGGGAGTTGACGAGGAGCTTTATTTGTAGCACATTGAGTGCAAACTGAGACATAATCTTTAACATCTTGAGA
Organism: Bombina bombina; assembly: GCF_027579735.1. Lineage (NCBI taxonomy): Eukaryota > Metazoa > Chordata > Amphibia > Anura > Bombinatoridae > Bombina > Bombina bombina. Next base: position 639,346,362 of record NC_069501.1, on the reverse strand, counting down.
GAGGGTAGGCCACCAGACATACTGTTTAAGATTCCGAGTCGTGTTACTGACGCCAGGATGTCCAGAGAGAGGACTATCATGAGCCCAATGGAGAATCTTAGGACGGAGACGTTCAGGAACAAATAATAAACCGTCAGGAGATTTAAAGGAAGAAGGAAGATCCTTTTGAGCAGACTGTAACTCCTGTAAACAAGAGGTTGATAATTGAGCTATGACTTCTTGTGGATGAAGTATGGTACCAGATTCTGGAGTAGAGGTAGATTGAAACTGCCTGGATAAGGCATCCGCTTTTATATTCTTAGAACCAGGTATATAGGAAAGATTGTAATTAAAACGTGAAAAGAATAAAGACCAACGAGCTTGTCTGGAATTCAATCGTTTGGCAGTTTGGAGATAAAGAAGATTTTTATGATCCGTGAGTATGGAAAATGGAAAGGTAGTACCCTCCAACCAATGCCTCCATTCGTCCAGAGCCATCTTGATGGCTAATAATTCCTTATTGCCAACGTCATAATTTAATTCAGAAGAAGTAAATTTCTTGGAAAAGAAACCTACAGGATGAATCTTACCCGTGTCAGGTATTCGTTGGGAAAGAACAGCACCAGCAGCAACAGAAGAAGCATCCACTTCTAGGATAAATTGAAAATCCGGATTTGGGTGACGGAGTATGGGTGCAGAAGAAAAGGCCTTTTTGAGAGACTCAAAGGCCTTAATAGCCTCTGGGGACCACTCTTTACAATCTTGCCCCTTTCTAGTGAGTGACGTGAGAGGAGAAGTAATAGTAGCAAATCCTTTGATAAATTTCCTGTAATAATTGGCGAAGCCAAGAAACCGTTGTAGAGCCTTAAGAGAATCAGGTCTAGGCCAATCCAAAATGGAAGAAAGTTTATTCGGATCCATTTCAAATCCAGATTCAGATATTACATAACCCAAGAAGGGTATGGATTTTTGATGAAATGAACATTTCTCCAATTTGGCGAATAGATGATTGTCTCGTAACCGTTGCAAAACCTTCCTGACATGGTGTACATGATCTTGATAATTGTGAGAAAAAATTAAAATATCGTCAAGGTAGATAATGAGGAAGGAGTTCAAAAAATCCCGAAAGATCTCATTGACGAAGTGTTGAAAAACAGCAGGGGCATTACACAGCCCAAAAGGCATAACCAGATATTCATAATGCCCAAATCGAGTGTTAAAGGCTGTCTTCCATTCGTCTCCTTTGCGCATGCGAATAAGGTTATAAGCACCACGAAGGTCTAGTTTGGTAAATATTGTAGCTCCTTGAAGATAAGTGAACAGTTCAGGAATAAGAGGCAGAGGGTAACTATTCTTGACTGTGATTTGATTCAAACCCCGATAATCAATACAAGGTCGCAGTCCTCCATCCTTCTTTCCCACAAAAAAGAAACCAGCCCCAAGAGGAGAAGAGGAAGGTCGAATAAAACCTCTAGCCAAACTATCTTGGATATATTCCTCTAAGGCAACATTCTCTGGCCTTGAGAGCGGATACGTCTTGCCACGAGGGTAGGTTGCCCCAGGAAGTAGATCAATGGGGCAATCAAAAGTACGATGTGGGGGAAGACGTTCTGCTTCTTTCTTGGAAAAAACATCAACGTAACCTTGATAAGGTGTGGGTAACGACCCAGAGGTGTCAATAGTGAGAGCAATGGTGAGAGGCACTTTCGTGGGAATCTGAAGACACCTATTTTGACAAGAATATCCCCAGGAAATGAGTTCGCCTTGAGTCCAGGAGAATACAGGATTATGTAACTGGAGCCAGGGAAGACCCAATATTATGGGAAATTGAGGAGTCGAGATTACATCAAAACATATTGTCTCTGAATGAAGAATTCCAACAGAAAAGAGAATGGGTCTAGTAGCAAACTGGATAAGTCCGGGACCCAAAGGATCTCCACTAACAGTGGAGACTGGAATAGAATATTCCTTTTTGCTTAATGGAATAGAGTGAGTAGTTACAAATGTGGAATCGATGAAGACTCCTCCAGCACCAGAGTCAATAAGAGCTTGAGTATGAATCCTGTCTCCTCCAATTTGAAGAGTAACCGGAACAAAAAGTTTATTATTGAGGGAATGAGATCCTATTTGGCTTAACTTAGTTCCCTGGACAGAAGTTAAGCCCTGGCTTTTACCGGTCTGGTAGGACAATCTTTTAATAAATGTCCTTTAAGGCCACAGTATAAACACAGTCCAAGAGATCGTCTCCTCAGACGTTCAGTTTCAGTTAATCTAATGGTGCCAATTTCCATTGGTTCAGTCTGATCGGAAGGTGGAGAAGCGGGAGTTAAAGGGTTAGAGATACGAGGTACCAGACGAAAAGGACGATTAGAAGCTTTCTGATTTCTCTCTCTTTCTTGTTGGCGTTCGCGGTATCTGGAATCGAGACAAATACAAAGATTTATCAGAGCCTCTAGAGATTCTGGGATTTCACGATAGACCAACTCATCTTTGAGACGTTCAGAGAGTCCTTTGCGAAAAGCTGCTCTAAGAGCTCCCTGATTCCAGGTAGTCTCAGAAGCTAGAGTGCGAAATTCAATGGCATATTGAGATACAGGTTGACCACCTTGTCGTAAGTCTAGAAGAGAAGCTTCAGCCGCGGCAGACCTCCCTGGCTTATCGAAGACATTTGAAAAGACAGAGAGAAATGTTTCCACATCCTGGAGTATTGGATCATTCTTTTCAAGCAAAGGTGATACCCAGGCTAAGGCTCTACCTTTCATTAAGGATATAAGGAAAGTGATTCTAGAGGAGGGAGTTGCAAAGAGAACTGGACTATTCCGAAAATGAAGGCGACACTGATTCAAAAAACCCCTACAATCCTCAGGATTCCCATCATATTTGTCCGGAAGAGGTATCCTGGGACTGAGCTGAGCTTGTGTCTGATTGGTAGGATTCGTAGGGGGAGAGGGATCCAAAGGAATAGGATTAGGAGGTATAGGAGCAGCCATATTCTGAAGTAAAATAGTTATCTGATCCAACTTTGCGTCCAAGGATTGTAAGTGGGTAGCATGAGATCCCAATAACTGTCCCTGGTGGGTCACGGCCATGGATAATTCAGTGGGGTCCATTTTTATGGCCCGTTTGTAATGTCAGCCGTAAAGGACCAGCTCAGGATTCAACCCAACTGCTAGCGTGAAAAGTAAAAAACACACGCTAGCACACTGAGAAATATCCTGGACGTGACCCACTCAGGATTGAAGAAAGCAAATGTCCTTTTAAGAAGATAAATAAACTAAGTGAAATTCCTTTAGCAAGTAATAAAGCAAATGTCCCTTTAAGCAGGTTAGTAAATAAACAAGGATTCCTTTTAGCAGGTTTGGATAAGCAAGAGTCCCTTTAAGCAGGTTTAGTAAACAAACTGAGATTCCTTTTAGCAGGTTTGGATAAAGTAAATGTCCCTTTAAGCAGGTTAGTAAATAAACAAAGATTCCTTTTAGCAGGTTTGGATAAAGCAAATGTCCCTTTAAGCAGGTTTAGTAAACAAACTGAGGTTCCTTTTTGCAGGTTTGGATAAAGTAAATGTCCCTTTAAGCAGGTTAGTAAATAAACAAAGATTCCTTTTAGCAGGTTTGGATAAAGCAAATGTCCCTTTAAGCAGGTTAGTAAATAAACAAAGATTCCTTTTAGCAGGTTTGGATAAAGCAAATGTCCCTTTAAGCAGGTTTAGTAAACAAACTGAGGTTCCTTTTTGCAGGTTTGGATAAAGTAAATGTCCCTTTAAGCAGGTTAGAAAACAAACAGAGATTCCTTTTTTCAGGTTTGAATAAAGCAAATGTTCCTTTAAGCAGGTTAGATAAAGCAAATGTCCTTGTATGCAGGTTAGTAAACAAACATAAAATCCATATTAGCAGGTTAGGCAAACTGGCAGAGAGTATTCAGGCAAGGATTCAGGCAAGGGAGACAAAAAGAATTACTCACACAGGTCCGGTCCGGGAGAATGAACAGAGAAAACAAACGGGCGCCAATTCAGATCTCCCGCCGAGATTTGAAGGCAGGGAGACTCTGACGTCAGGAGGAGAGCCAGATACCGCGTCACGTTGCTAGGCAACGTGACGTGTTACAGAGGGGATCTGTGAGCCGCGGCGACACGGCAATGAGCAGATCCAATTCATGACAACATATTTATAAAACACCGGCGGAATTAGCAGAATGCCTGACACAATACTTCTCTCGCTTATATGCAAGACAGCGGCCGACTGACCCTGATGCACACCGTGGGTTCTGGGACTCTCTTGAGTTGCGACAACTCACAGATGACCAAAGAGACACTCTGAATGCTCCCATGACCATCGAGGAGATTAAGTTCACCATCAAGTCCCTTTCACTGGGAAAGGCACCAGGCCCAGACTGCCTCCCTACGGAGTTCTACAGACTCCTGTCGCTGCAGATAGCCCCTACTCTGCAAAGTTTACAATGCACTATTCCTTGGAGATGTGATGCCTTCCAAATCCTTTGTTTCGGCTCATATCACCCGGATTCCCAAACCTGGGAAAGACCACACCTTGCCGGAGTCATACCGTCCCATATCCCTTTTAAATTGCCGACTACAAAATTCTTCTGAAAATTATTGCTAATAGGCTAAAAAAAATACTCCCCTTTTTGGTGAATCCGGATCAGACCAGATTTGTGTTTGGAAGATCTTCGGTGGTTAACATACGGAAAGTCTTACATGCTGTCACCCAGTACTGGTCGCAGCTGTGAGAAGCACAGCTCAAACCCGAGCAGGAGGCCTTCCTGCTATCCTTGGATGCAGAGAAGGCCTTTGACAGAGTGGAGTGGCCACATCTTTTTCACACCCTTGAACAATTTCGGTTTGAAGGGCCATTTGGGGACCTCCTGGGTAAATTATACTCATCCCCCTCTGCAAGCATCCTGGTTAATGGTCTCCTGTCCCCATCTTTTGCACTCCAGAGAGGTACCCATCAAGGCTGTCCTCTGTCCCCCCTACTATTTGATTTGGCACTAGAACCTCTGGCCCTACGGTTAAAGCAAATTTACCCGGGAATGTCGTTTGATGGCAGGACAATCCATATGGCATTGTATGCGGACAACATGATGTTGTTTGTCGTCAACCCCACATTGTACATCCCTAAAATTATAGAAACGTTGACAGCTTTGGGGACTTCTCGGGTTACAGGATTAACATGCACAAATACGAAATATTATGGCTTACGGATCATAGATACGGGGATTCCCACTTTCCTTTTGTAGTGCAGCCCTGTGCCCTAACCTATCTGGGAATCGAGATTCACTGAAACCCACATAAAATCTATGAACATAACATCATGAAGCAGTGTAGCCAGCTGCGGGAGCAGATGAAGGCATGGGCCAATCTCCCCCTGGGTTTATCGGGACGAGTTAACTTGGTAAAGATGACTATCTTGCCCGGACTGCTATACCCATTAATGATGTTGCCCTTCCTCCTTACTAAATCAGACCTCTCTTACTAATCGAGCAATACAGATGTTCATCTGGAAGGGTAAAAAGACACGCATTGCCACTAACAAATTGCAACAGCCTTATCTAAAGGGGGGCCTTGCACTTCCGAATTTACGTTTTTATAACTGGGCAGCTTTGATAAGATTTGCCCTGGATTGGCAATTGGGTACGTTGCATTTCACAGCTTTGCCTCTAGAGGTAGCGGTGGTGGCGCCCCACTGTTTGGCCTATCTTCTATATGTCCCCTTCCGCGATCTCCCTATAGAAATTAAAAACAACCCAATGTATAGGGATGTGCTTAGGGCATGGTGGTTGTCTCTTCGATACCTGGGGAGGGCTTGTCCCTCTCCTAGGTTTATTCCATTGGGTGGCAATGGAGATTTCCCAGCTGGCAATGATAAAACTCCATTTAGGGTATAGAAAGTGACTGGTGCGGACTCGGTGGGGGAGATTGTCGATCCACTGTCACACACGGTCAAAACATTCCAGGACCTGAAAAACAAATTTGGGCTTCCTAACTCCCACTTCTATGCGTATCTGCAAGTTAGGCATTATATAAACACACTGATTGCTAAAGACACAAGTTTCTGGGAACTCTCCCCTTGGGCAATTGCTCACACGGCCTTTAGGTTGGGACGCTTCTCCCTGTCCCCAATTTATCAAAAATTGCTCAACCATGCCTCTGACCATATCCTGACCAATATGCTAGTTAAGTTACAGGGTTACGACCTGACTGGGATCACCTTGGAAGACATTATTGATAGCCTAACCAAACAAAAAGGGCCAGCTTGGCCATACCCCACAAAGAGATGCAAATCAGACTACTCCATGGCGACTATATCACACCAGCTCGTCTCACACACTGGAACTCCACATACCCAAATAAATGCATTAAATGTTGTATGCACAAGCCTACTCTTAGTCATTACTTTTATCATTGCCCATACATTAAGAGATTTTGGTGTCAGTTGGGGTATTGGGTTGGGGTCATGTTCTGGCTAGATATTGTCTTTGAACCTAGCAACATTTTTCTATTTAAATGGGAGGGACAGAGAAGTAATATACACTCCCTATTGACTCTTTGCACGCTACTAGCCCATCAGTGTATTCTTCTGGATCTCTACCAAAGCACCATCAATGGTGCAATTTAAACACAGATTGCTCAAACAGCTATTTATTGAACAATTAGAGACTAAGTTTGACACCAGCCAGAGACTTAAACCATTTCTCACTAAGTGGCAGCATTACATACATACGCTCCCACAGGCACTGCAGCAGAAGGTACTGGGCCCCTTTTTACAACATGAGATAATGCTAGAGGCTGTTGTTAGAGGTGACTGGGCTGTTCTAAGCAATGTACCTCGTAACACTTCGGAGGGTATTGACTGGGAGGAGATTCAAATAGAGAAATAAGTGTATAATCATTAGTAGAACACAATCCACGTGCTTCTGTGCCCTGACCATCAGGGTGGGGGGAGGGGGGAGAGAGGATTTAGGAGGCCGCCTTTGGTGGCGATATTCCTGGACATCTGACTCCTTGATATGGCATACTAACTCATGGAATTGAGCTGTGACATACTCTTGTATGTTGTTGTTATTATTTAATGTTGTTTTTAATTATATTATTGTTTTGTATTAGGTTATGGTTTTTTTTTTTTTTTTTTTTTTTTTTTTTAGGGTAAAATAGGTTTACCAAACAGAAAAAGTGGAAAAGTTTTAAGTATATTGGGCAATTGCATAGACGTAAGGACTCAGATATAGGCTATAATTGCTTGGAACTTTTAGAAACTCCTTTTCAACAATCTACTCTGGACATTTGATATTGTGTATCTACCCATGGAAATGTAACAAGAAATGCACTGTTGAAAACAATGTTATGTCTATGCTGTTTGTCCTTGTATTGCCCAATAATAAAAAGAATAAAAAAAAAAAAAAAGTCCACAAGTCAAATAACAAGCCAGGAATCAAAACCAGAACTGGTAGTCAGATGAGCCGAGTCAGGAGCCAAAGAAAATAGTCAGACGAGACGGAATCAGGAACAAGGAGAACAGCAGAGTCAGGAACAAGCCAGGGATCAGGAACAAGGAGGGATGTCAGACAGCCAGGTAATACACAGGAGCTCTCACAAACAGGTCTGAGACAATGCAAGGGCAAAGCATACTGAACAGAGGCCCTTTAAATAATAAGTGATGACATCACAATTCTGAGACTGCATCCTGTCTCACACGGATGATGACACCAGTCTGGCCATAAAAGGAAGTGCAGGAAATGAGCAGCATCACACAGTATGCACCAAAGTCAGCAAGAGAGGTGAGTAAAATGGCTGCCAGCAGCACATGGCAAATAGATAAGGGGAAAAACCCTGACAGTACCCTCCCCTCAGCGACCCCCCCCCCCACGGTAGGACAAAAGGCTTATTGGGGAAATGGGCATGGAAGGCACGGAGGAGGGCAGGAGCATGAACATCAGAGGAGGGAACCCATAAATGCTCTTCTGGACTGTATCCCCTCCAGTGAACCAAATACTGTACGTGGCCCCTGGACATATGAGAGTCAATAATGCTGCTGACCTCATACTCCTCATGGTTGTCAACAAAGATAGGGCGGGGACGAGGCAACACAGTGGTAAACCGATTACAAACCAATGGTTTCAAGAGGGAGACATGAAAAACATTGGAGATGCGCATTGCAGGAGGAAGGTCAAGAGCATAGGCCACAGGATTGACCCGTTGGAGTATTCGAAAAGGACCAACATAACAGGGAGCCAGTTTATTGGAAGGCACACAAAGGTTCAAGTTGCGGGAGGACAGCCAAACTCTCTCACGAACCTGGTAGGAAGGTGCGGGCAGACGCCTACGATCAGCCTGGAACTTTTGGCGCTGCATAGAACGATGAAGGCAATCCTGAATCTGCACCTATGTGGAACGGAGTTGCCGGAGATGCTCCTCCAAAGCCGGAATACCCTAAGACATGAATGAATCAGGCAACAAGGATGGTTGAAACCCATAATTCGCCATGAACAGGGATAACTTGGAGGAAGCATTAATAGCACTATTACGAGCAAACTCTGCCCAAGGTAACAGTTCAGACCAATTATTGTTGTTATCTGAGACATAGCAATATAGGAACTGTTCCAGAGCTTGATTAGACCGTTCCACAGCCCCATTGGATTGAGGGTGATATGCAGAGGAGAAGGAAAGCTGGATGCCCATTTGATCACAAAAGGAATGCCAAAATCTGGAGACAAACTGAATACCCCAGTCTGACACAATCTCCTTGGGTAAACCATGTAAACGGAAGACCTCCTGGGCAAAAATTGAAGCAAGCTACTGAGCAGTAGGCAACTTCTTCAAGGGAATGCAATGTGACATTTTAGAAAAACGGTCAACCACCAGTATTGCCATTGGAAACAGGGAGCTCGACATTGAAGTCCATGGAAAGATGTGTCCAAGGACGCTCACCATTAGCAATAGGTTGAAGAAGACCCACAGGAAGACGTCGAGGAGTCTTATTCTGTTCACAAACTGAGCAGGAGGCAACATACGCAGCAACATCAGAACGAAGAGCTGGCCACCAGAATTGTCGAGTGACAGACCAAATCATTTGGTTCTTGCCTGGGTGACCTGCAGCTTTAGGATAGTGGTAAGTGTGCAAAAGTTTAGTTCAAAGATTCTCAGGAACAAAACACTTACCACTAGATTTCTCAGGAGGTGCATTGGTTTGTGCAGCCAGGATCTCCTCCACCAAGGGAGAAGTCAAATTAGTACGTATGGTAGCCGAAATATGGTCAGGAGGTATAACTGGAGTAGGTACAGACTCCTCCTTGGACAGAGGCGAAAATTGTCGAGAGAGGGCATGAGCCCTAATATTCTTACTACCAGGCAGGTAGGAGACCACATAATTAAACCGAGACAAAAATAGTGCCCATCTGGCCTGTTAGGGCGACAAACGTTTTGCTTCAGATAGATAAGTTAAATTCTTGTGGTATGTAAGAATGAGCACTGGTACGCTAGTACCCTCGAGAAGATGCCTCCATTCCTTGAGTACCAAAATTATGGCCAGTAATTCCCTGTTGCTAATTTCATAATTGCACTCCGCTGGAGACAATTTCTTAGAGAATAAACCACATGGATGCAATGAACCGTCAAGCGTAGGACGTTGAGACAAGAGGGCATCTACTCCAGTCTCAGATGCATCGACCTCAAGAACGAAAGGCAGGACAGGGTTAGGATGAGCCAGAACTGGAGCAATAGCAAAGGCAGTCTTAAGACCATCAAAGGCCTTAATGGCAGTAGGTGACCAATGGAGTGGATCATTCTCTTTACGGGTCATGTCTGTGATAGGTTTGACCAAGGAAGAAAAGTTTTAATTAACTTTCTATAGTAATTGGCGAACCCCAAAAAACGTTGAATAGACCGAAGACCAACTGGGCGAGGCCACTGCAGAACTGCAGATAACTTGTCAGGATCCATGGAGAACCCTGCAATGGAGATAACATAACCTAGGAAGGTTACTTGAGTCTGATGGAACTCACATTTCTCAAGTTTACAAAACAGGCCATTCTCACGTAGTCTCTGAAGAACCCGTGTAACATCAGAACAATGAGCCTCAAGTGTGGGTGAGTGTATGAGGATGTCGTCTAAGTACACCACAACACACTGTTGCAACATAATTCATAGGACATCATTAATAAATTCCTGGAAAACAGCAGGAGCATTACATAGGCCAAAGGGCATTACAAGATACTCATAATGCCCGCTCCTGGTGTTAAATGCTGTTTTCCATTTGTGGCCCTCCTTGATCCTAACGAGATTGTACGCTCCTCTCAAATCAAGTTTAGTAAAGACCGTAGCTCCCTTGAGGGGGTCAAAGAGCTTCGTAATGAGCGGAATAGGGTAAGCATTCTTAATGGTAAGACGATTAAGACCCCTATAATCGATGCATGGTCTTAACTCGCCACCCTTTTTCTTCACAAAGAAGAAGCCAGCCCCTGCAGGAGAGCAGGATTTGTGGATGATCCCCCGTGACAGAGCATCGGCAACATACTCCTCCATAGCACAATTCTCCGCAACAGACAGAGGGTAAACCCGGCCCCGAGGAGGAATGGCTCCAGGTTGCAGGTCTATGGCACAATCGTAAGACCGGTGAGGAGGAAACGTACCGGCACGCACCTTGTCAAAAACGTCAAGGAACTCTCGGTACTCCTCTGACAATTGAGATACCAAAGACGTGCACAACACTTTAACTGGTTTCCGAAGACAAGTGGAAATACATTGCGGAGACCACGACAAAATTTTGGACCTGCACCAGTCGAGACTGGGATTGTGCTTTTGGAGCAAGGGATAACCCAGAATAACCGGAAAATGCAGAGAGTTTATCACCTGGAACTGGAGGGTTTCAAAATGGAGAGCCCCAACAGCCATGAATAACGGAGCAGTTTTGTGAGTAACGAGTGCAGGCTGAAGGGGCCTGCCATCAATGGCCTCAATAGCAAGCGGAACGGACAGAGGCAAAACAGGAATGGAGTGCTTTGATACAAAAGCACTGTCAATGAAATAGCCCACAGCACTGGAGTCAACAAGAGCCTGGGTCCACCCAGGAAAGGACAACCATGACCAAAGGTTTCTCCTTTAGCGGTTCCGGGGACAAGGATAAACCACCCAAGGTCTGCCCCAGATAGGACCTTAGGTGTGAGCATTTCCTGGCCGTGTAGGACAAGACTTCAAAAGGTGGCCCTGTAACCCACAATAGAGGCAAAGCCCCTCCCTCCTCCTAAAGACCCTCTCTGCCGCGGAGAGACACGTAAATCCCAACTGCATCGGCTCAGCAGTACCTAGTGACTCAGGACCAGGAGGCATGGGAGGAGAGGGAGGCATGGGTGGGAACAAACACGTAGGAGACAACGGAACAGGAGGCTTCCGCAAGCGCTCTTTGAAAGAGGGCCTCTCACTTAGTCTGATGTCAATTAGGATCAAAAAAGACACCAATGCCTCGAGATCTTCTGGTAAATCTCTGGCAGCAACTTCGCCATTAATCGCATCAGAGAGCTCATGAAAGAAGGCGGCAACAAGGGCTTCTTTGTTCCAACCTACCTCTGTGGCAAGTGTACGGAACTCAATGGCATACTGAGCAACAGATCTTGTACCTTGCTGAATGGACATGAGTCGTTTAGCAGCAGAGGAGGAGCGAGACGGAACATCAAATACCCTTCGAAAGAAGGCCACAAATTCAGGGTAATTTGAAATCACAGGTTTATTAGTCTCCCATAAGGGATTAGCCCAGGCAAGAGCTGTGTCAGAGAGCAACGAGATCAGAAATCCCACCTTAGCTCTGTCAGAGGGAAACGCCTGAGGTAGGATCGCCTTCATATCGCTGAGGTAGAGGTGCAGAACCGGAGATGCTCCTGGTAGGAATAGGTGCAGCAGTGGAAACATAAGCGGCCATAACTTGCAGGACACTTTGGTTCAAATGTGCAGTGCGAGTCAGCAGGGTTTGCAGGGCTAGTGCAAATTGATTCAAGCGGTGATCCTGTTCATCCATCCTGGAAATTATGGCAGGTAAAGGTGGATTATTAGCACCATCAGGATAATGAGACAAGAAGTGCAAAAATAATCACACCTTTATTAATAGCAAAAAATTATAAAAAGTCCACAAGTCAAATAACAAGCCAGGAATCAAAACCAGAACTGGTAGTCAGATGAGCCGAGTCAGGAGCCAAAGCGAATAGCCAGACGAGCCAGAAACAGGAACAAGGAGAACAGCAGAGTCAGGAACAAGACAGGGATCAGGAACCAGGAGGGACGTCAGACAGCCAGGTAATACACAGGAGCTCTCACAAACAGGTCTGAGACAATGCAAGGGCAAAGCATACTGAATAGAGGCCCTTTAAATAATAAGTGATGACATCACAATTCTGAGACTGCATCCTGTCTCACACGGATGATGACACCAGTCTGGCCATAAAAGGAAGTGCAGGAAATGAGCAGCATCACACAGTATGCACCAAAGTCAGCAAGAGAGGTGAGTAAAATGGCTCAGCAGCACATGGCAAACAGATAAGGGAAAAAACCCTGACAGTGATAAGTCAGTGTGTAGTTAAACTTGCACCTGATCTCAATAAAAAGGGGAGGTTGTATAAATAGGTAAACAGTAGGTTGGGGTAGAAAGTGCTTGCAGAGATTTGCAGTGAAGTTCCAGAAAATGTGAACTCTCCTGAAGTATATCAGTCTAATCCCACCTAGTGACAAAAAATGTGGTCAGATCAGGCCTCAAAACCACAGTGAGGAGCGCAAATGTGTGATAAATACGATATAATCCAATGTAGTGCAATATATGAAACTCATAAAATCATTAAATCAACTGTATAATCTCTATCACATCAACTCTATTTATGAGAGAAATATAAATAATATTCCGTTATAGTCAGTAATAGTTATGTCTTTAGAGTTGTGAACACAGCTAGTAACTGTTTGATAGTGAATGATGATATTTTTGGTAATCTTCAGTATAAGGAACACCGTAGTGAAATGGTATAGCAGCACTCTCTGACAAATAGTGGATGGTCCTAGAAGACAAAGGAGAGGCGCTTCATGGTATAATAACGTCTAACGACAGATGTATAAGGATAGATGAATGACAACTCACAGTTAGATGGAGCACACCTAGTGCTATATACGACAGACCGAGACCAAGGAGTCACTCGTAAGACTCAACAATGGCACAGCTGAGCTGATGTCCAGGGAGGCAGACCCAATGATCCGACAGGCTCTTCACGACTTCTAATACAAGTCCTTAGTGCAGATGCTCCAGCTACAGACGGATAGCATGACCCACTATCAGTATAACCGGTTAGCCAAAAAAGGACTCCAAACATCAATGTATAAATAGGAGTGGCAGCGTGTCCGTATAAAAATAAGTTTTATTAAAATAATGAAATCAGATAAGATAACAGCAACGCATTTCTCAGCTTAAAAGGCCGTTTCATAAGGCTGTAGTTACATTAAGACACACTCTTAACTAAATATACTCCTTACACCAATCAAAATCAAGAATCCGCACAAACCCCTCTCACACACCCAAAGTGTCCGTCGGCGTAGCGTGTCTAATGATACACCTGAAAACCGCCGACGTCAAACTGAGGGGGAGTGATTACAAGAGGTGTAGAGTGCAGATAGGGGAATATTCATTAACATAACCAATTACTTGTAAATTTATATAGAATACACATTATGGGGTAATCTATCGGATCGTGTTGTTACAGGGTGTAACGCAAGCTTTTTAGCCTCACCGGAAAACTTGTAATGACAGCGCTTTGGAAATCCCACACAAAAATGTAATTTTTTGTGTGCGGGACTAACATTGCGTTACAGGCTAAAAGGCTTGCGGTACAGCTTTACCGACAAGACTCGTAATGGCTGTGTTGCTGTTTTAATGCTGAAATGGCCATTTTTTTTCAGTGTTAAAACACGAACGCAAAACTCGTAATCTAGGTGATAGACAATTAATATTAAAATAAAATAATATAAACGTCATAATTGTTAATATTCTATCACTAAATATTAGATATTAAGACTAAGTTAAAAAATATATAACAATAGTCGTTATAACTATATTTATACAGAGATAGATATCAAAATGGTGTTATTGATTCCTAAGTGTTCATAATTTGATCGCATATTTAAAATTATGACATTGGGCTGTGAACGTGATGCCAAAAGCCCAAACTTGGCCCAAACTACAAAATCGTAATCCTTGGTATCAGCAGCTCACGCACAGCACAAGCATGATAAAATACCATAATATAGAAACCGTATAGTAGGTACTTGCATAAAACCCCCGTAGCTAAGCCTAACTATATCAAATATAGACATATAATATTGACTAGATGGTAAACAACCATAGTAAGTGAGAGATATAACAATATGCATTAATGCAAAATCTGATATATAACTATATGCTAGGAAAACAAAAGGAATATATGTACCCAAAAAATATATTGTAAGTTTTGTGGTTCCTGAGTGATCACACTAAATATATATTCATAATATTGACATTCAAAACCACATTGTAAAGGGTTTGTCATACAAGACTACACTGTGTGTGTAGTGCCGATATCCAAAATGACCTAGACTGATAAATCATAGTCTTGGATATGGCCATCCACACACAGTTCAGGCATGATATCAGAAGTTTAGGTGCATATTACTAGTAACAGGATCCCTTTTAAGCTCAGGATATTCCCATAATAAAATAATTAGGTCTAGAGGTATGGCATATATATATATATATATATATATATATATATATATATATATATATATATATATATGGCCCATATATTAAAGTTGAATGGTTGAGGCTAAATAGTTAGGACTATTTAATCTGATATTTGTACTGTAATATTGTCTGGACTTAATATGAATGTGGATCTGGCGGCTTTTAATTACCTCTACCTATGACAGCCAGTTAACTATATATTACAGTACACATTTCAGATTAAATAAAGAATCCCAGCTATCAGAGTACTTTGTATAGCCACCCATTTAACTGTTGACCCTTTATTAAAATTATAATCAAAATGCTTACATTGTATTAATATTATATATATATATATATATATATATATATATATGTATCATGTTTGAATAGTTGGATGACCTTTGAACTAGAATTTGTAATTTAAATAGATTCCTGTTATGCTATCTAATATAGTGTTAAATATAAAGAACTTCCAAGTATCATTGGTACCATCTAATAAATAAAATATAGGGTACTCATCCATCTTCGGCTCCTTAAAACTACTAATATAACCTTTGGGGTTGTACCGTTAATACCTTGGGCTTGTGTTCTCTGGGTTCTTTAAGCCAATATATCCTACAGGTATCTAATTCTGACGATTTAGTCCTAACTATTTAGTCTCAACCATTAAACTGTTATACCTCTAGACCTAGTTATTTTATTATGGGAATATCCTGAGCTTAAAAGGGATCCTGTTACTAGTAATATGCACCTAAACTTCTGATATCATGCCTGCACTGTGTGTAGAAGGCCGTATCCAAGACTATGATTTATCAGTCTAGGTCATTTATCAGTCTAGCGGCTAGATTTGGAGTTTTGTCGGTAACGACCCGAAAAGCTAACGCCGGCTTTTTTCTGGCCGCACCATAAAAATAACTCTGGTATTGAGAGTCCACATAAAGGCTGCGTTAGGCTCCAAAAAAGGAGCGTAGAGCATATTTAACGCAGCTTCAACTCTCGATACCAGAGATGCTTACGCAAGCGGCCAGCCTCAAAAACGTGCTCGTGCATGATTCCCCCATAGGAAACAATGGGGCTGTTTGAGCTGAAAAAAAACCTAACACCTGCAAAAAAGCCGCATTCAGCTCCTAACGCAGCCCCATTGTTTGCTATGCGGAAACACTTCCTACGTCTGCACCTAACACTCTAACATTTTCCCCCGAGTCTAAACACCCCTAACCTTATACTTATTAACCCCTAATCTGCCGCCCCCGCTATCGCTGACCCCTGCATATTATTATTAACCCCTAATCTGCCGCTCCGTAAACCGCCGCTACTTACATTATCCCTATGTACCCCTAATCTGCTGCCCTAACATCGCCGACCCCTATATTATATTTATTAACCCCTAATCTTCCCCCCCACAACGTCGCCTCCACCTGCCTACACTTATTAACCCCTAATCTGCCGAGCGGACCTGAGCGCTACTATAATAAAGTTATTAACCCCTAATCCGCCTCACTAACCCTATAATAAATAGTATTAACCCCTAATATGCCCTCCCTAACATCGCCGACACCTAACTTCAATTAATAACCCCTAATCTGCCGACTGGAGCTCACCGCTATTCTAATAAATGTATTAACCCCTAAAGCTAAGTCTAACCCTAACACTAACACCCCCCTAAATTAAATATAATTTACATCTAACGAAATTAATTATCTCTTATTAAATAAATTATTCCTATTTAAAGCTAAATACTTACCTGTAAAATAAATCCTAATATAGCTAAAATATAAATTATAATTACATTGTAGCTATTTTAGGATTAATATTTATTTTACAGGCAACTTTGTAATTATTTTAACCATGTACAATAGCTATTAAATAGTTAAGAACTATTTAATAGTTACCTAGTTAAAATAATTACAAAATTACCTGTAAAATAAATCCTAACCTAAGTTAGAATTAAACCTAACACTATACTATCATTAAATTAATTAAATAAAATACCTACAATTACTTACAATTAAACCTAACACTACACTATCAATAAATAAATTAAATACAATTCCTACAAATAACTACAATGAAATAAACTAACTAAAGTACAAAAAATAAAAAAGAACTAAGTTACAAAAAATAAAAAAATATTTACAAACATAAGAAAAATATTACAACAATTTTAAACTAATTACACTTACTCTAAGCCCCCTAATAAAATAACAAAGACCCCCAAAATAAAAAATGCCCTACCCTATTCTAAATTATTAAAGTTCAAAGCTCTTTTACCTTACCAGCCCTGAACAGGGCCCTTTGCGGGGCATGCCCCAAGAAGTTCAGCTCTTTTGCCTGTAAAAAAAAACATACAATACCCCCCCCAACATTACAACCCACCACCCACATACCCCTAATCTAACCCAAACCCCCCTTAAATAAACCTAACACTAAGCCCCTGAAGATCATCCTACCTTGTCTTCACCTCACCAGGTATCACCGATCTGTCCTGGCTCCAAATCTTCATCCAACCCAAGCGGGGGCTGGCGATCCATCATCCGGTGGCTGAAGAGGTCCAGAAGAGGCTCCAAAGTCTTCATCCTATCCGGGAAGAAGAGGCGATCCGGACCGGCAACCATCTTGATCCAAGCGGCATCTTCTATCTTCATCCGATGACGACCGGCTCCATCCTGAAGACCTCCACCGCGGACCCATCTTCTTCCGGCAACGTCCAACTGAAGAATGACAGTTCCTTTAAGGGACGTCATCCAAGATGGCGTCCCTCGAATTCCGATTGGCTGATAGGATTCTATCAGCCAATCGGAATTAAGGTAGGAATATTCTGATTGGCTGATGGAATCAGCCAATCAGAATCAAGTTCAATCCGATTGGCTGATCCAATCAGCCAATCAGATTGAGCTTGCATTCTATTGGCTGTTCCGATCAGCCAATAGAATGCGAGCTCAATCTGATTGACTGATTAGATCAGCCGATCGGATTGAACTTGATTCTGATTGGCTGATTCCATCAGCCAATCAGAATATTCCTACCTTAATTCCGATTGGCTGATAGAATCCTATCAGCCAATCGGAATTCGAGGGACGCCATCTTGGATGACGTCCCTTAAAGGAACTGTCATTCTTCAGTTGGACGTTGCCGGAAGAAGATGGGTCCGCGGTGGAGGTCTTCAGGATGGAGCCGGTCGTCATCGGATGAAGATAGAAGATGCCGCTTGGATCAAGATGGTTGCCGGTTCGGATCGCCTCTTTTCTCCGGATAGGATGAAGACTTTGGAGCCTCTTCTGGCCCTCTTCAGCCACCGGATGATGGATCACCAGCCCCCGCTTGGGTTGGATGAAGATTTTGGAGCCAGGACGGATCGGTGATACCTGGTGAGGTGAAGACAAGGTAGGATGATCTTCAGGGGCTTAGTGTTAGGTTTATTTAAGGTGGGTTTGGGTTAGATTAGGGGTATGTGGGTGGTGGGTTGTAATGTTGGGGGGGTATTGTATGTTTTTTTTTACAGGCAAAAGAGCTGAACTTCTTGGGGCATGCCCCGCAAAGGGCCCTGTTCAGGGCTGGTAAGGTAAAAGAGCTTTGAACTTTAGTAATTTAGAATAGGGTAGGGCATTTTTTATTTTGGGGGTCTTTGTTATTTTATTAGGGGGCTTAGAGTAGGTGTAATTAGTTTAAAATTGTTGTAATATTTTTCTTATGTTTGTAAATATTTGTTTATTTTTTGTAAAATAGTTCTTTTTTATTTTTTGTACTTTAGTTAGTTTATTTCATTGTAGTTATTTGTAGATATTGTATTTAATTAATGTATTGATAGTGTAGTGTTAGGTTTAATTGTAGGTAATTATAGGTATTTTATTTAATTAATTTAATGATAGTATAGTGTTAGGTTTAATTGTAACTTAGGTTAGGATTTATTTTACAGGTAATTTTGCAATTATTTTAACTAGGTAGCTATTAAATAGTTCTTAACTATTTAATAGCTATTGTACCTGGTTAAAATAATTACAAAGTTGCCTGTAAAATAAATATTAATCCTAAAATAGCTACAATGTAATTATAATTTATATTGTAGCTATATTAGGATTTATTTTACAGGTCAGTATTTAGCTTTAAATAGGAATAATTTATTTAATAAGAGTTAATTTATTTCGTTAGATTAAAATTATATTTAATTTAGGGGGGTGTTAGTGTTAGGGTTAGACTTAGCTTTAGGGGTTAATACATTTATTAGAATAGCGGTGAGCTCCAGTCGGCAGATTAGGGGATAATAATTGAAGTTAGGTGTCGGCGATGTTAGGGAGGGCAGATTAGGGGTTAATACTATTTATTATAGGGTTAGTGAGGCGGATTAGGGGTTAATAACTTTATTATAGTAGCGGTGTGGTCCGCTCGGCAGATTAGGGGTTAATAAGTGTAGGCAGGTGGAGGCGACGTTGAGGGGGCAGATTAGGGGTTAATAAATATAATATAGGGGTCGGCGGTGTTAGGGGCAGCAGATTAGGGGTACATAGCTATAATGTAGGTGGCGGCGCTTTGCGGTCGGCAGATTAGGGGTTAATTATTGTAGGTAGCTGGCGGCGACATTGTGGGGGGCAGATTAGGGGTTAATAAATATAATACAGGGGTCGGCGGTGTTAGGGGCAGCAGATTAGGGGTACATAAGTATAACATAGGTGGCGGTCGGCATATTAGGGGTTAAAAAAATGTAATCGAGTGGCGGCGATGTGGGGGGGCCTCGGTTTAGGGGTACATAGGTAGTTTATGGGTGTTAGTGTACTTTAGAGTACAGTAGTTAAGAGCTTTATGAACCGGCGTTAGCCCAGAAAGCTCTTAACTATTGACTTTTTTCTGCGGCTGGAGTTTTGTTGTTAGATTTCTAACGCTGACTTCAGACACGACTCTAAATACCGGAGTTAGAAAGATCCCATTGAAAAGATAGGATACGCAATTGCCGTAAGGGGATCTGCGGTATGGAAAAGTCGCGGCTGAAAAGTGAGCGTTAGACCCTTTTTTGAGTGACTCCAAATACCGGAGTTAGCCTAAAACCAGCGTTAGGAGCCTCTAACGCTGATTTTCACGGCTAACGCCAAACTCCAAATCTAGCCGTAGGTCTGATATATAACTATATGCTAGGGTAACAAAAGGAATATATGTACCCAAAAAATATATTGTACATTTTGTTGTTTCCTGAGTGATCACACTAAATATGATTATCTCGTATATTCATAGTATTGACATTCAAAACCACATTTAAAGGGTTTGTCGTACATGACTACAATGTATGTGTAGACAGAGTAAGACAAAGAGTTTGTAAAATTGTCCAAACAAATGTAGAAAGCATTTTCACACGTTTCTTGATTGCAGACAGTTATCAGTATGTTGCTTGCAGGAAAGGTGGGTGTCAGTATTTCTTGTAGTGAAGTTCAATGTCTTCTGATCTCTCCCTGATTGCACTTTTCATAAGAGTTCTCAAAATATAAATATGCTCTAAAACTGGCTATCATGAATTATGATTTGTGTTTTTGGCTACAAATACACTATTTGGCCAAAAGGATGTGGACACCTCTATTAATTATTGTGTTCTGGTATTTCAGACATTGCTGCCAGGTGCATAAAATCCAGCACATAACCATGAAATGTCCACACACAAATGTTGGCAGGACAATGGGTCATACTGAGGTGCTCAGTGACTTTAAACATTACACTGTTATAGGATGCCACCTTTGTCAAAATAAGTTTGTGAAATATCTACCCTACTAGATCTGGCACAGTCAACTAAAAGTATCTAGAAGCTCCAACAGCCCAGCAACAATGTGGTTGACCATACAAACTCACAGAGCAGGGCAGCTAAATTCTAAAGCATGTAGTGTGTAAAAATTGCTTATCAACTATTGCATCACTCACTACAGAGTTCCAAATGGCCTCTGGAAGCAACATTAGCACCCAAACTGTGTGTTGGGAAGATTCTGAAATGGATTTCCATGGCTGAGCAGATGTACACATGATTCACATCAACATGCTCAATGCCAAGCGTCAGCTGGTGTGTTGTACAACTCGCTGCTAAAGGGCTCTGGAGCAGTGTAAACTTGTACTCAAAAGTGATGAATTATGGTTCATTATCTGGGAGTCTTATGAAAGAATCTGGGTGTTGTGGATGCCAGAAGAACACTACCTACCAGAATGAATAGTGTCAACTATAAAGTTTGGTGGAGGAGGTATAATAGCCTGGCGCTGTTTTTCAGAGTTTGAGCTAGGCCCCTTAGTTTCAGTGAAGGGTCATAGTAATGCTACAAGATTTTGAACAATTGGGTGCTTCCAACAGTTTGGGGAAGGCTGTTTCTGTTTCAGCATAACTGTGTTCCTGTGAAGTTTCAACTTGTAATACGAGAGGTAAACCCGACTAGCGCAAACACTTGCGATAAACCCCTTATCGCTTGCACATAACTGTTAGCGCTCCACTAGTAATCTGGCCCATATTTTGCAAAATGTACACTCCTATTGCAGCACTGACAAACACACATTTTGAGCTATGTGCTAAAAATATTATCTGATGGGATATATTACAGTATATCCATGAAAGGGTAAGTATATTTTATGCAACAACAAATAAGAGTGCACTAAATAAGCAGCAATGTTAAAGAGACAGACATTTGAAAATCTGAACATAGTGAGCAATACAATTGATTATAAAAAGTAACATAGTATCAGTTATAATCTAGCTGAAGAGACAGACATACAGAGGCCCATTTATCAATCTCCGTATGGAGCTTGTGGGCCCGTGTTTCTGGCGAGTCTTCAGACTCACCAGAATCAGCAGTTATGAAGCAGCGGTCTAAAGACCATAACCCTGTGTGCCTGCTCTGAGCAGGCGGACACGAATCGCCACAATTCAACCCGATCAAGTACGATCGGGTTGATTGACACCCCCCTGCTGGCGGCCGCGAGTCTGCAGGGGGCGGCATTGCACCAGCAGCTCTTGTAAGCTGCTGGTGCAATGCTGAATACGGAGAGCGTATTGCTCTCCGCATTCAGCGAGGTCTTGCGGACCTGATCACTGTCGGATCAGGTCCCCAAGACCTTTGATACATAGGCCTCACAAAGTCTGTATAAAATCAATCAGTACAATTTATTATAAAAAGTTACAATAGTAGCTATCACCGGTGGTTTAAGATGCCTTGATACATAAAAAATTAAAACAAAGAAAACATGTAAAAAATGATACATTTAAGATCAATAGCAGAACGTCTGTTTGTGCAGATGGTTTATACATTTCAAATTGTCAGACTGTTACGTTAATCAAGAGTTCAAATCAATTGTTGTGCTGCCCCCAGTATGTAGCAGGACACCAGTATCCAATAGCGTGAGTAGATTACCAAGATGGAGCACACCTTTTTATTCCTACACTGAGTCCTTATAATAATTACATCTCAGAGCTCTCTGCATTCAAACATTGGACTTTGTATTTCTTTCAATTTTAAACAGCGAAGTAACGTTCCAGCAGGCAAGACCGGTAAGAGTGAGAACTCTGATTTTCTATTTTTAAATCAGCAAAATTGTGACTACTAAATGCCTAAAATACACTAGCCGTGCTTCAATTATTAACATGCTGGTAAATACAAGTGACTGACGATTTGTGTTGTCCCTGGAATATTGATTCATACCAGATAATTTTGTTCCCCAGTACCTTTAACGATAATACTTTTTTGTATAACCAATATCCTTGGTGCAATATGTGCGCCTATCTATAGATGACACAGTATCTCTGAATATTATTTTAATAATATAAATTTGGCTTCAAAATGTGTGCCTAGTCTGTTAATCTAACGTTACTTTCTTGATATACTGTTTATACTTTTTAGCCACAATTATAGTAGTTTGCTGCTGACCTAGTATTTACTGTTCCAAAATATTGTTTAATTCCTAAACGTATTAGCCTATAGAACATTACTCTGAGGCAGCAATACAAACTGCGGGGTTAACAAGTGTATCTGTCCAAAACGTTTCAATTTGATTGCCGCACACGTTGTCTGACAACCAACAATAATAGATTACGAGGACCAATGTGTGCCTGAGTTTCAGAGCCAGAATAATGCTGGTATATCCTTGGATATTATAGCGACAATAGTGTGTCCAGTATTGTAAAATTGATTAACACAAGAGGTTAACGCTTCGCATTACTGCTGAAGGATCATTTTATATCTTATAAATCATATATGTAATGGTTTTGAACAATAACGTTACTATTGTTGCATAATAACGTTACTAAGGTGCAAAATACGTGTGCTATACTAACATTGTATATATTTTGTGACTATTAACACAACTATACGGATACAAATGTAAATTGTGAGTGTACATCTCCCATTTACCAGGGAATAGATTATTTGCCTGTTTATTACAAATAAGAGTATTACACTGATATACTATGTACACCTTCACATTTTACATGATCATATACACTTGAAGAATAGATTTGTGTGGTCAATAAGCCATGCTATACTGAATTATTAACAGCACTATATGTATCCTATCATTTTACTGTATTGAACCTGGTATTATTATCAACCTATCTAGGTGTTTCAATAAAGGCCAGTATATTTGAGAAAATATTATCGATCTACAATACTGGTATGTCTGTTATGTATTGACTATCAGGGAATATATCCTAACTTTATATCATCCATCAGCACTCAGAGTGCACACGTGTGTGTATATATATATATATATATATATATATATATATAGGGGAATCGACCTAGTATCCTCATTTTGGGTTACATAGCACCCCATATACCAGTGTCTTGACGTTTGACACAGCCTTCAAATTTACTAATAGGCATTTTTTTGTCAATTTTGTGATTTTAATATTTTTCTATTTTATTGCTTATTAAAAGTTATGATTTACCTCCTCCCCCTTCTTTTGGGGCTCATTATATATGTTTTTTTCCACCCACTATTATATTGTGAAGTGTTGTGAGAGCTATATAGTACACTCGTTTGCAAAGGTTTTTCACTTGTTCTTTTTTGAAGGCCGGTAATCTACTCACGCTATTGGATACTGGAGGGCATGTGACCTGAACACATTCTGAAACTGACCGCTTTGTTTACAAGCTAAACGCTGTACACAACAGGAGAGGTAAAAGTGTCTAAACAGAACAAGTTTCAACAGAGGTTCCGTAAATAGAGAAATAACTGGGTTTACTAGATTTCATATTCCGGTATAGGCTGGATATATTATCGTACTCTGAAGTTTTAATGCTGTTTTCTGCTATTGATCTTAAATATATCATTTTTGACTACATGTTTTCTTTTAATTTTTCATTAAAATCGCTTTTATTAGCAGATGTTAGATATCACAATTTAGCATATTACATATTATTACATTTTTACATATAATTCAATGACTCATACAGAAGAAAACTATTCCAACTGACAATCTATAACTCTTAAAACAATCAACTGAGGAAACTCTAATAAGGATAAAGTCATTACATCAACTATCAACATCATTCCCATGTGGTTATTGGATCTTCTATTTCTAGCACTGCCATATTTCAGAGGTTTGGAATGTACCAACAACACAGGATTGTAAAAGGACTTTCTCATCATGTTCCCTGTGGATATCTCTGTCTAACTTCCCAATATATAATCCAGGGTCCCCAAATTGCTATAAAAAGATCTATATTAGAGAGCAGTTCCACAGCTGCCTTGGACATTTTATAAATATGCTCTATTTTTTGTTCAATCAGGTAGAAATCTGGTGGTTCTGTTTTCCAAAATGTAGCTATAGTTAATCTTACTGCAGTGTTTATTATCGCTATAAGTTTGTTTTGCCTTAATGTAACCCTTCCATTGGGAAATTTAATAGCCTGTGTTCAGGGAGAAGCACAACCTCTTTCTCAAAAACTGCACTCAATAGGGTAGCTGCATTTTCCCATAATGGCTGGATTTTGGGGCAATACCACCACATATGGATATAACTGCCTTCCTCTCCACACCCTCTGAAACAGCAGCTAGTATCCCCTCCCTCCATCTTGTGAATCTCGGAGGGGTAAAGATACCACCTAAATGAGGATTTATAAAATTTTCTTGTAGAGATGTGTTGACTGAAAATGAGGTACCCTGCCTGAGTGTTTTAGTCCATTGTTGGATTGACCATTCTTGTCCCAGATCATTTTCCCACTTGGCCATGAGAGAGGTTTTAATGTCGGGTTTAGTTATGTTGAATGTAAGGTATAGTTTAGCATTGGCACCCTTCATTCTTGTTTCTGCTAAACACATCATTTTAAACAAAGTACGATTATGTGGAGGGGAATTACCCAGGGCCTCCATTACTGTAGCTCTTAATTGAAAATAGTAGAACCATGTGTGTCTGTTGGATTTAGATCTCTGTATTTTTGGTTAGTAAGAAACTTCCCATTAACAAAGGTATCCGCTATTCTGTACAAACCTCTATTTATCCATTTGCTTTGTACCACTTTATCTATTGAAGTATTGAGATTTAGTAATGGGGCAACTGTTGATCTATTGTTGAGTAATGGGTATTTCAGTGTCATTTTATCCTATATGAATAGTGTATGAGAGATAGCTATGACATTTTTCCCTATTTGAGGCCTGTTTATCTTGGGCGTCCACAATAATTTGAGTATATCATCCACGTCAATGATATCTGCTTCTAGGTGTACCCATTGTATGTCACTAGTTATGTGATATAGGAAAAAGAGGAAAAATCCTTGAGCAAAATGGCAATATATATAAAGAAGTGTCCCAAACTGAGTAAGGAAGTCTCAAAGTAGTCCCAAAAGACAAAGTAGAACCAAACCCCAAATACCAGAATATTCAGTACCTGTATAGCCGTAATGTCTGCAGTTCACAAGTAGGATCTCGGGAGCTGGGGCGATGCACGGATGCAGGGCTCTTCCGTGCTCCACACAGGCCGGGAAATAGCAATCCGCCCGCCTCCAGAGCTGTGTCCCAATCGCAGCCTTCTCTCACACTCCCAAAGAACCGAACGGCACAGGTAGGTAGGTGAACAAGGCTCCCCAGGTGTTCCACACAGGCCTGGAAATGGTAGTGCTCTGCCCTCCTCCAGAACTGTGTCCCGGTCTTCACCTTGTTGCACTTCTGGAAATCCCGAGCAGTGTAGGTGAGACTCGTCAGACATGACATCAGCTGAGGGGGTTTGGTGAATGAGCTGATAGTAAACCTGGGGATACACTGTAGATTGCAGACTCCAAAACTGGTGTGTCCAGAAAACAAGCAGAGAAATGGAGCTGCAGCAAAAATTATGAATAAAATCAAATTTATTGATACAAAAATATAAAATAAGTACAAAAAGAACGCATCCATTGGAAATACAGGGCGTATCACCTAGTCTAGATGATACGCCCTGTATTTCCCTTGGATGCGTTCTTTTTGTACTTATTTTATATTTTTGTATCAATTAATTTTTTCTGCAGCTCCGTTTCTCTGCTTGTTTACTAGTTATGTGATGCCATAGAGCAGTTTGTGCCATTCTAGTGGCGTTGTAATAAGAGATCAAATGTGGTATGCCTAGTCCCCCTCCAGTTCTAAGTCTTGTCATTATGTGTTTATTTATTCTGGCCCTTTTGTTGTTCCATATGAATTTAAGAATGTCTTTCTGTAGGTTATTAATCTCTATAGGAGGCACAGAAATAGGTAGTTACCTGAACAAGTATAGAAACTTGGGTAAAATTGTCATTTTTGTTGTTACTATTCTTCCTAGAAGTGATATTTTGACAATTTAGTCATGAGATGTCTTAAGTGTGTTAGCATGGGTTTGTAGTTGTACTGGTAGAGGGCATGTACATCGGTGGGAAGATGAATTCCTAGATATTTAATTGTCTTTTTTGCCCATTTAAACGTAAAGTTCAGTTCTAGAATTGTCCTTGTTGTTGCTGGTATATTGAGACTTAATGCTTCACACTTATCTTTGTTAATTTTATAGCCCGATAATGTGCTGAATTTTTGTAGTATGGAGAATAGGGGAGGCAGGGACAATAAAGGTTTTGTTAGTGTTAGGATGACATTGTCCGTGAACAATGCAATCTTATGTTATTTCTGGGCTACAGGTATACCCGCAACATCTGGGCAGTCTCTAATCTTAATAGCCAGTGGCTCTATACATAGGGCAAATAATAATGATGATAAGGGGCATCCTTGCCTTGTACCATTTCGAATATTGATATTTCTAGACTGATAACCTGCCAGTCTTATGTATGCTGCTGGTGTAGAGTAGAGGGATCTAATAGCATTAAGAAATTCTCCCTGCATTCCTATGCCTTTCAGCAGGGCAGACATATAACTCCAATTCACTCTATCAAATGCCTTCTCTGCGTCTAATGACAGGGACAGAGAAGGCACTCTCTCCAGAGCTGCAAAACTCATCAAGTCAATGACTTTTCTAATATTATCTGGTGCTTCCCTGGCCCGAATGAATCCTACTTGATCTGAGTGAACTAGTGCGGTTAGGGGACCACTTAATCTTTTAGCTAGTATCTTTATAAATAATTTTATATCCTGATTAATTAGGGAGATGGGCCTATAATTCTTACAATGTTGTTTGTTTTTATCTGGTTTGGATATGACTGAAATTCTTGCTAATAGCATTTCTTCTGGGATTACTTATCCTTGCATGATAGAGTTAAATATTATTACTAATTGTGGGGCCACTATATTCCTGAAGGTTTTGTAAAGTGCTCCTGTGTATCCGTCTGGGCCTGGCGATTTATTGGGCTTTAGATTTTTAATAGCCAATAACACCTCCACCAAAGTGATTGGTGAGTTTCAGGTACTAGTGAGGGAGCTTACTATTATCTAGGAATTTATTTAATTAATCTACTTGTTTCTCTTTTCTGAATGGAAAGGAAGATTATAGAGGTCATGATAAAAGTCTGAGAACAGATTTTCTATTTCCATCAGGTTATTAGTTGTTGTTAGTGATGTCACGAACTTAAAACCGCCATTGACTTCAATAGGCAGGCGAACGTTAAAACCCACAAGGACTCTTTCTGGCCACAATAGTGATGGAAAAGTTGTTTCAAGGGGACTAACACCTGGACTGTGGCATGCTGGAGGGGGATCCATGTCAAAACTCCCATGGAAAATTACATAGTTGATGCAGAGTCTGCTTTTAACCCATAAAGGGCCTAAATCACCTAACATTCCTAAATTGTTTGCAATAACGTGCTTTAAAACATCAGTTATGATGTTGTATCGATCAGGTAGTGTAAGGGTTACGCCCGCTTCACAGTGACAGACCAAACTCCAAGTGTAACGCACCGCAAACAACCGCAAACAGTCCATTTGCACAACCACGAGATAGATAGATTTGATAGATAGATACATAGATTACATAGCTCAATCGATGCAATATACATATGATCGATACAAATTACATAGATCAATAGATGCAATATACATTTGATAGATACGAATTACATAGATCAATAGATGCAATATCCATTTGATAGATACGAATGTTATCGATCCAAAGATGCAATATACATTTGATAGATACGAATTACATCAATCAAAAGATGCAATATACATTCTATAGATACGAATTACATCGATCAATAGATGCAATATACATTTGATAGATACGTTTGATAGTTAGATAGATTTGATAGATAAATAGATAGATTTGAAAGATATATAATTTCCCTGATAGAGTATAACAATAAGACATGTGGTCTGGGACCCATGGTGTGTTTAGTAGTACTATTCTTAGCAGTTTACTACTACCTGTTACTCCCCCTATCGGGGGAGGTCTATATGGCCTGCATTTTTGGAACAGGGAGATGGAAGAAGATGATTGGTCGGTCCTCCTACTTAAAATTTGTCAAAAACAGTCCGGACACGAGATAGATAGATAGATAGATAGATAGATAGGATAGATAGATATACATAGATTGATAGTTAGATAGAATCGATAGAAGATAAATAGATAGATTTGTTAGATATATAATTACCCTGACAAAGTATAATAATTAAACATGCGGTCTGGGACCCATGGTAACTAGGTTGTGTTAAGTAGTACTATTCTTAGCACTTTCATCCCTGTAACTCCTCCTATTGGGGGAGGTCTATATGGCCTGAATGATTACCATGACAAAGTATAACAACAAGACACGCGGTCTGGGACCCATGGTAACTAGGTTGTGTTAAGTAAAACTTTTCTTAGCAGTTTAATCCCTCTTACTCCCCCTTTTGGTAGAGGTCTATATAGCCTGCATGATTACCCTGACAAAGTATAACAACAAAACACTACTTACACTACACTAGAAAAATGATTTCAATGTTTTTTTTGAAAAATTTAAAATAATGTTAAGCAGATATGAGTCATGGCTGCTAGGTAGGGCAGCAATTAACCACAGTAAGTCAGAAACACACAGGCCTGTTAGAAAATGAAATTAGATTACACTAGCAAAATGATTTAAAAGTTTTTATTTTAAATTTAAAATAATGTTAAGCAGATATGAGTGGTGGCTGGGTGCTAGGTAGGGCAGCAATTAACCACAGTATGCTCTGTAAGTCAGAAACACACAGGCCTGATAGAAAATAAAATTAGATTACACTAGCAAAATGATTTAAAGTTTTTTTTTTTTAATTTACAAAAAATGTTAAGTACAAGCAAAATGATTTAAAGTTTGTTTTTTTTAATTTACAAAAAATGTTAAGCACATATCAGTCGAGGCTGCTAGGGAGGGCAGCAATTAACCACAGTATGCTCTGTAAGTCAGAAACATACAGGCCTGATAGAAAATGAAATTAGATTACACTAGCAAAATTATTTAAAAGTTTTTTTTTAACTTTAAAATAATGTTAAGCAGATATGAGTGGTGGCTGGCTGCTGATAGGACAGCAATTAACCACAGTATGCTGAGTAAGCCAGAAACACACAGGCCTGATAGAAAATGAAATTAGATTACACTAGCAAAATAATTTAAAAGTTTTTAGTTTAAATTTAAAATAATGTTAAGCAGATATGAGTGGTGGCTGGCTGCTAGGTAGGGCAGCAATTAACCACAGTATGCTCTGTAAGTCAGAAACACACAGGCCTGATAGAAAATAAAAATTAGATTACACTAGCAAAATGATTTAAAGTTTTTTTTTTTTATTTAAAAAAATGTTAAGCACATATGAGTCGTGGCTGCTAGCCTAGGTAGGGCAGCAATTAACCACAGTATGCTCTGTAAGTCAGAAACACACAGGCCTGATAGAAAATAAAATTAGACTACACCAGCAAAATGATTTAAAGTTTTTTTTTTTTATTTAAAAAAATGTTAAGCACATATGAGACATGGCTGCTAGCCTAGGTAGGGCAGCAATTAACCACAGTATGCTCTGTAAGTCAGAAACACACAGGCCTGATAGAAAATAAAATTGGATTACACTAGCAAAATTATTTAATTTTTTTTTTTTAATTTAAAAAAATGTTAAGCACATATGATATGAGTCGTGGCTGCTAGCCTAGGTAGGGCAGCAATTAACCACAGTATGCTCTGTAAGTCAGAAACACACAGGCCTGATAGAAAATGAAATTAGATTACACTAGCAAAATGATTTAAAAGGTTTTTTTTTTAAATTTAAAATAATGTTAAGCAGATAAGAGTGGTGGCTGGCACAGAGCAATGAACCACAGTATATGCTGTGTGAGCCTGAGAGACACAGGCCTGATAGAAAATGAAAATAAATTACACTAGCCAAATAATTTAAAATTTTTGTTGGTTAAATTTAAACTAATGTTAAGCAGATATCAGTGGTGGCACTAATCACAGTATATGCTGTGAGCCTCACACACAGGCTGAAAGCCGGGCAAATGCAAATAAAAATACAAAGGAAAAAAAAAACAAAAAAAAAACGACTGAAGTTATAGCCCTAAAAAGGGCTTTTTGGGGTGCTGTCCTTGCAGCAGAGATGAGTCCTTCAGGACTGTAGTGGACACTAAATACACTAGCCTAGCTATCTATTTCCCTATTATGTCAGCAGCAGCGGCACTTAAAGCTCCTCTCACTAAGAAAGCAAGATCATAATGAGTCTAAAATGGCTGCTGCCAAGGAGCTGGGAGGGTCTGTGAGGGAGTGTCTGCTGCTGATTTACAGGGTCAAACTTTCCTCAATGATGACACAAAGGGGGCGGATCGAACATCGCATATGTTCGCCCGCAGCGGCGAAAGCGAACAAGCTATGTTCGCAGGGAACCGTTTGCGGGCGAACAGTTCGGGACATCACTAGTTGTTGTACTTCTTTTGGTTTGTAGTTGGGGGACAGTCGTTGCCCTTGTGATTTCCTTTAGTTTATTTGCCAACATTCTTTCAGGCTTATTTGCGTTTACAAAGTAGTGTGTGTCTAACAATTTGATAGCTCTAGTAGCATCTTCTGTTAATAGACTGTTTAGTTCTTTACTTTTTTGTTTTAAAGTTTGTGATGTTTTTCTACTTGGGCGATTAATTTCACTTCGTCGCAACTCTTCAATTTCTTTTTTTAGTGTCTCTAATCGTGTTCTATGTGTCTTATTCTGTTTGAACTCCTCTTCTATTAGGTCCCCTCGTATTGTAGCTTTAAGAGCACCCCATAGATACAATGGGTTATTAGTGGTCCCTTTGTTGTCTTCTATGAAGTGGGCTATATTTGTGTGTATTTTTTGAGCAACCAATTGGTCCCCTAATAGCCTAGGGTTAAGGACCCAGTTCAGTGTTCTGTTATGAATGATAACTCCAGTAATGGTTGCTGTTACTAGTGCATGGTCCGACCATGTACAGGTATATATACTAGCATTAGTTAGGAGTGGGACTAGAATTTGACTAAGTAGAATGTAATCTATTCTGGAATATGTTGCATGCACTGAGGAATAGAATGTATAGTCCCTCTCAATTTTGTTTACAGTCCTCCATGCATCTATGAGATTATGATCTAGGAGCAAGTCCCCTAGAATTTTCTGAGAAGGCTAAGTTCTCTGTGGGGATTGTGTTACAACTTTAGTTCTGTCAATTTGATTGTTAACCCCTTAACGACCGAGGACGTGCAGGGTACGTCCTCAAAAAAAAGGCAGTTAACGCCTGAGGACGTACCCTGCACGTCCTCGGTGTGGAAAGCAGCTGGAAGCGATCCTGCTCGCTTCCAGCTGCTTTCCGGTTATTGCAGTGATGCCTCAATATGGAGGCATCCTGCAATAACCTTTTGTAGCCATCCAATGCAGATAGAGCCACTCTGTGGCCCTCTCTGCACCGGAGATCGGTGGCTTTCCTCGTTGGTGGGTGGGAGCCTGTGTGGGAGGTGGGTGGCGGCCATCGATGGCCCTGGTGATGTGGAGGGGGGCGGGATCGCCGGGGGCGACATGTGCACGGGGGGGCGGGCGCGTGCACGGGGAGGGAGCAGGTGGGAACCGCTACACTACAGAAAAAATGTGTCCCAAAATTAAATAAAAGTGGGGCAAAAAAAAATTAAAAAAAAAATCAGTTAGGTGGGGGGGGAAGCTATACTACAGAAAAAAAAACCCAAAAAATAAACATTTTTTTTGCAAACTAAGTACTGGCAGACAGCTGCTAGTACCCAAGATGGCCCCCAATAAGGCAGAGGGGGAGGGTTAGAGAGCTGTTTTGGGGGGGGGGGATCCGGGAGGTTGGGGGCTAAGGGGGATCCTACACAGCAGCATATGTAAATATGCTTAAATTTATTTATTTACTTTTTAAAAACTTTTATTTTAGTACTGGCAGACTTTCTGCCAGTACTTAAGATGGCGGGGACAAGTGTGAGGTGGGGGAGGGAAGGGAGCTGTTTGGGAGGGATCAGGGGGTGGGATGTGTCAGGTGGGAGGCTGATCTCTACCCTAAAGCTAAAATTAACCCTGCAAGCTCCCTACAAACTACCTAATTAACTTCACTGCTAGCCATAATACACGTGTGATGCGCAGCAGCATTTAGCAGCCTTCTAATTACCAAAAAGCAAAGCCAAAGTCATATATATCTGCTATTTCTGAACAAAGGGGATCCCAGAGAAGCATTTACAACCATTTATGCTATAATTGCATACATTGTTTGTAAATAATTTCAGTGAGAAACCTGAAGTTTGTGAAAAAAATTGTGAAAAAGTTAACAATTTTTTTTATTTGATCGCATTTGGCTGTGAAATGGTGGCATGAAATATACCAAAATGGGCCTAGATCAATACTTTGATATGTCTTCTAAAAAAAAATATATACATGTCAATGGATATTCAGGGATTCATGAAAGATATTAGTGTTCCAATATAACTATTTGGGGCATAGATGTTTCCCAGAATTACGGGGTATTGTGAATAAGTCTTCTAACTATCAGATACCTTTCGTCACTGTCTATAATTACTTCTTCCTCCTTAAAGTTTAGGGACGCATGCAAAAGAATAGAGACACCTTTATGTTTTTTAGAACTAACAGTATGGTATTGCTGTGGATAAGATTTGTCCCAGTATTTAGGGGTACTATTTTTAGTGAAGTGTGTCTCTTGTAACATTATAATTTGTGCTTTTAAGGACTTGTATTTTGAGAGCGCCTTTTTGCGTTTGATATTAGAATGTAAGCCTTGTACATTATGTGATATTATTTTAATAGATGCCATGGGATAAGTGTGGAATTTGTATAGCACATGGTGTACTTTTAGGCTTAAGGGACTTCGAGTCGGTGTGCATGGTTTTTAGCCTAGGTCTGACTGCTGCACCTAGGAAGTGTGCATGGCTGAAATGCATACTTAAAGTTTGGCATTGATGCGTGGTGCTGAAAATAAACATCTTCCCCAGGTTTCCATAAGTGGTTGATAGTGATGTACCATATACTGTAATTATATGTTCCCTATTGTGAATTAGAGAGGAAATAACAAGTTTCCTCTGCTTGAGCATAAAAATAACCGTAACAAATGAGCACATAAACAATTGAGTAATCAAAACCGCAGTAATGTAACATTTTATTTTATTTAAATTTTTATTTTTATTGAGGTTATTAGAGACGAGAACAATAAAAACTTAACAGACATCGAAGTACAGATACAGTATTACCTTTCCGTTCAAAACAATGTAAATAGACCTGCCACGTTTAGAAGCGCAGCATGCCCGTTACAAACAAATATCTATTGAGCAAGAGAGTAATAGTCCAGACAATATCAAGGATAAGAAGTTTGATACTCTCTTTAAACTGGTCATGAGACCCTTTAGATACTCACTAAAGCACTTAGATAGCTAATGAGGGAAACAGATTTGAGGGTGAAGCTAAAATAACATATGTGATCATGTTTGAACTTCAGAAATAAGCATTACATATCACAAGTCAAAATTAGACTATTCATTCATATAATAAATGGTGGTATGTAATGATGATTGAAAAGTACAAATGTCTATGAATGAAACCTCATTTTAATATATTAGTTAGGGTTCCCTGTTTTACTCGAAGGAGGGGTCACTTTTGGACCTGAGAATTCCAATGAAAGGTGAGGAGGGAAATTGGCATTTGTGAGGCCGCTTTTGGACCTTAGTAGTGGTTATGGGGGGGGGGGGTAAGCAGCGGGCAAAAGCCGCTCGAAATAAGAATGGGGGGAGGGGAGGGGGGCGTGGTAAGTTACTAATAGATAACCATTTAAGCATAAGCATAGGGTTAATGAGTTATAACCAGATGATTTCTTGCACTTTTTTTTTTTTCCCCCAAATATTATCTGCAATTAAGTCCTCCTAAAATAATTGCATTTCCCTTGGGCCTTACTAAGCTTATAATTAGAGGGGGGTTAGCATTTGGAGTGGTCGCTTTTGGGCCAGGGAGAGATTGGTGAGGGATTTGTTACTTAAGCCATAAAATAAATAAATAGAGCTAAACAGTCATATATAATACAACATATAGAAAAATATCAGGTTCATCTCTTGCAGAATATGTGAATATAGATTAACTTTTCAGAAAATGATATCTTAGCAGCTACAAAAGTCTCTGTTACAATTAGTTAGTGATGAGGTAAAACAGACTGTCTGCCTGCATAAGGAAGGCATACGGTTAACCATTCTTATTATTAACAGGTGACTACCTCATAAATGAAAAACAACAGAAATTGAGATAAGCTAGGTAAACTTAAATGAGACTTCATTTTCTTTTAGAACAGAGATGTGAAGTAGCTACTGTCCTGGTCACTCTTGGACCAGTTTTATTAATAATGTTACATCAGATGGTAGCTTCTTAAGACTAATTTATAAGTGTATAGTTATATAGCAAATATAATGATTATGTAAGACATTAGGGACAAGGGTGTAATGGGCGGGAGCCGTACTTAAAGTAAAGATGTGGGAGGGGGAAGGAGGACATGTCCTAGATGCAGTGTGTGTGACTTACAGGGAGTATGATAGTCAGTACTGAGTCCAGGTGTAGAAATATCTTGGGCCTTATTATAGTTTTAGAGGAAAAGTGGAGATTATGGCTCAGAAGGTTACTCTGGTGTACTCATGTGCTCTTTTATTATGGCAAATGCAAGGTTAGTAACTAATTTTATGTGGTAGCGCAGCAGCTATAATATGGATAGTGGGAGAGAGCAAAAATATATGCTTTAAAGCGAATTTTAATGTAAATACAAAGATTAGTCAGAGAGTTGAGAGTATATGGGAGCTCTAGTAAAAATCAGATATACAAATATGCGTTATCCATG
Source organism: Bombina bombina (assembly GCF_027579735.1). Taxonomy (NCBI): domain Eukaryota; kingdom Metazoa; phylum Chordata; class Amphibia; order Anura; family Bombinatoridae; genus Bombina; species Bombina bombina. The sequence continues at coordinate 639,310,977 of NC_069501.1, read as the reverse complement.
TGGATCCTGGTATTAGTGTGTGGTAAGCTAACTACCCCTATAATGAAAGGGAGTGAGATTGCGAGCTTACTACGTGCCTTGCGGTGAATAAAATAAACATATACACACCTATAACTCTCAGGAAGATAGTTTTTTATGCGCATTGTAGATACATGAGTGCAAAAGATAGGACTATTATGGTGTGGTAGAAGTGCATGGGAAGGGTTAATAGGCTTTTGGACCTGAATGAGTGTAAATATGTATAACCAAAATTATGCAGGGTGATGTGTGTGACTGAAATAGACTATCATTAAATAGATGCTTGGATATCCGTGTAAACAGTGTGTTATAGTAACTGATGTATTGTAAAGGTAATTTAAAAAGAGAAAAAAATTGTATCAGAAAGCAAAACTAGTATATGCACAAACAGCACTAGGAGGGTATAAACTGAGGCACAAATAAAGGATTTTAAACGTATTGCAAACTAAACCACAACGATAGTATAGGGCTTGTCTACAGGGAGTGCAGAATTATTAGGCAAGTTGTATTTTTGAGGATTAATTTTATTATTGAACAACCATGTTCTCAATGAACCCAAAAAACTCATTAATATCAAAGCTGAATATTTTTGGAAGTAGTTTTTAGTTTGTTTTTAGTTTTAGCTATTTTAGGGGGATATCTGTGTGTGCAGGTGACTATTACTGTGCATAATTATTAGGCAACTTAACAAAAAACAAATATATACCCATTTAAATAATTTATTTTTACCAGTGAAACCAATATAACATATCAACATTCACAAATATACATTTCTGACATTCAAAAACAAAACAAATACAAATCAGTGACCAATATAGCCACCTTTCTTTGCAAGGACACTCAAAAGCCTGCCATCCATGGATTATGTCAGTGTTTTGATCTGTTCACCATCAACATTGCGTGCAGCAGCAACCACAGCCTCCCAGACACTGTGCAGAGAGGTGTACTGTTTTCCTTCCTTGTAAATCTCACATTTGATGATGGACCACAGGTTCTCAATGGGGTTCAGATCAGGTGAACAAGGAGGCCATGTCATTAGATTTTCTTCTTTTATACCCTTTCTTGCCAGCCACGCTGTGGAGTACTTGGACGCGTGTGATGGAGCATTGTCCTGCATGAAAATCATGTTTTTCTTGAAGGATGCAGACTTCTTCCTGTACCACTGCTTGAAGAAGGTGTCTTCCAAAAACTGGCAGTAGGACTGGGAGTTGAGCTTGACTCCATCCTCAACCCGAAAAGGCCCCACAAGCTCATCTTTGATGATACCAGCCCAAACCAGTACTCCACCTCCACCTTGCTGGCGTCTGAGTCGGACTGGAGCTCTCTGCCCTTTACCAATCCAGCCACGGGCCCATCCATCTGGCCCATCAAGACTCACTCTCATTTCATCAGTCCATAAAACCTTAGAAAAATCAGTCTTGAGATATTTCTTGGCCCAGTCTTGACGTTTCAGCTTGTGTGTCTTGTTCAGTGGTGGTCGTCTTTCAGCCTTTCTTACCTTGGCCATGTCTCTGAGTATTGCACACCTTGTGCTTTTGGGCACTCCAGTGATGTTGCAGCTCTGAAATATGGCCAAACTGGTGGCAAGTGGCATCTTGGCAGCTGCACGCTTGACTTTTCTCAGTTCATGGGCAGTTATTTTGCGCCTTGGTTTTTCCACACGCTTCTTGCGACCCTGTTGACTATTTTGAATGAAACGCTTGATTGTTCGATGATCACGCTTCAGAAGCTTTGCAATTTTAAGAGTGCTGCATCCCTCTGCAAGATATCTCACTATTTTTTACTTTTCTGAGCCTGTCAAGTCCTTCTTTTGACCCATTTTGCCAAAGGAAAGGAAGTTGCCTAATAATTATGCACACCTGATATAGGGTGTTGATGTCATTAGACCACACCCCTTCTCACATCACCTAATATGCTTAATTGGTAGTAGGCTTTCGAGCCTATACAGCTTGGAGTAAGACAACATGCATAAAGAGGATGATGTGGTCAAAATACTCATTTGCCTAATAATTCTGCACTCCCTGTAAATGACATGGTTGGAGCTGGCCTGACAAACATTCCTCAGCATGAGGATAGAACAATAACAGATGTGTCTTCAGTGCCATACAGTTCCAATATGCCACCGCGAATGGAACAGTCAACCCACTCCAGAAGCTGAGAAGCAGTCTGGATGCCGTGAGACACAAGACAGCACCCAGGGCTTGAGCAAAGTCAGTCTATTCTGCTGCAGATTATAGCGGTTCAAACTATTCAGGGTTGCGTGGGCTAGGGTCATCAAGTCTGTCTGGTACAATAGGCCAGCATAGTGTACCTTCTTAGGTCCGTATACAGGACAACTCTTCTCCGATCTAGTCGCAGTCTGGCCACTGTGGCTCCAAGTGCTGGGACTGTTATCAAGGTGTATTAGGAGGCCGGTCCCACCGACCTGATTGCCGCTTGAGAGAAGCTCCACCAAGCATCCCTTGATCTGCATAACAGGAACCGATCCATCAGAGGTAGATTCATCCTCAAGTAGTAAGGTATTTTGCTGCTTCAGTACCTCTAGGTCTCGGGCAAACTGGTTTTCAAGATTGCGAGCGATGGGAAGGCATGAATTTGTGGCGTGTTGAGGCACTGTACTCTGTGTACAGCTAACAATTGTCTCCACCATTTTGACTGCATAGTTGTCTCCTGCGCCCATGGTGGACCTAAGCACATGTGTAAGATTTTGAAAGGTATTAGAGATCTGCCGATCCAGACTACTGAGTAGTGCCTTTATTAGTAGATATTCTCCCTCCATATTTAGAGTAATGCGGGTTCAAAGTAGTATGAGGATCTCAACTCTAACCCGGGCAGTCGGGGATGGAGAGTGTTGCGAGCTCTATTTCAGGTCCTCAGTAGCGCTTTCCGAGAGCTAGATTCGTTCATCTGAGATTATGGTATATCCAGTGTCCATATTCAGAGTCACCTCACATTAAGGTGTCTTTATAAAGTAAGTCTGAGCTAAATTGGCTTAAAACTTCAGGAATAATTAGGTGTTTATAGATAAATATGTAGAGAGCTCCTAAAAGTGCGACCTTCCATGGCTGCTGCGTGGCCACGCCCCCCGTAATGTAACATTTAACCAAAGGTATAGGGAAAGGAAAGGGATTGGGTAAGGTTAGTGGGGAGGGGGCCGGGGAATAGGGGAATTAGTGAAGGACCCTTCTAGGCATTTAAATTAGGAGATGGGGTGAAAGAGCAGTGTTAGTAAGTCATATGTGTATTACACAAAACAGACCATATCTCACAACACTTATTTTTAATAATGAGTAATAATAAACCAAAATAAATTCAGATTAATTCAAAAGCTCAATCCTCTAGAGCTGAGTTTAAGTAACCTGTGACTGAGCCTCCTGTTCCTGATCTGCCCAGTCCATGGTTCTAGCATCTCTTGTGTCTCTTTTTTGTTTCTTCTGTCTTCCAACCTGTGTCCAGTCCCGCTGTAGTGATTTCCTGTTAGGATAAAGGAATAAATACCCTATTATATATATGTATTTATATACCTATTTGTATTCTCCACTCAGTCTCCCACCACACTTTGGGTATTTAGTTGAAATGAAACACCCTATGTTTGCTCATAGACTGAGGGTGACCTATGGTGGGGTCATTAAGAATAGTATAGGATTCAAACAATAATATATAATGTCAAAGTAAGAGTTTACTTGGAGATACTTTGTCAGACATATGCACAAAAGAGAAACAGACCAACGCCTAGATTTAGAGTTTTGCGGCCAAAGGGGTGCGTTAGCTACGCATGCTTTTTTTCTGGCCGCACCTTTTAAATACCGCTGGTATTTAGAGTTCTCAGAAGGGCTGCGTTAGGCTCCAAAAAAGGAGCGTATAGCATATTTACCGCAACTGCAACTCTCAATACCAGAGGTGCTTACGGACGCGGCCAGCTTCAAAAACGTGCTTGTGCACGATTCCCCCATAGGAAACAATGGGGCAGTTTGAGCTGAAAAAAAACCTAACACCTGCAAAAAAGCAGCGTTCAGCTCCTAACACGGCCCCATTGTTTCCTATGGGGAAACACTTCCTATGTCTGCACCTAACACCCTAACATGTACCCTGAGTCTAAACACCCCTAATCTTACACTTATCAACCCCTATTCTGCCGCCGCCGCTATCGCTGACCCCTGCATTTTATTATTAACCCCTAATCTGCCGCTCCGTACACCGCCGCAACCTACGTTATCCCTATGTACCCCGTCTGCCGACCGCTATATTATTTTTATTAACCCCTAATCTGCCCCCCACAACGTCGCCGCCAGCTACCTACAATAATTAACCCCTAATCTGCTGACCGCACCTCACCGCTACTATAATAAAGTTATTAACCCCTAATCCGCCTCACTCCCGCCTCACTAACCCTATAATAAATATTATTAACCCCTAATCTGCCCTCCCTAACATCGCCGACACCTAACTTCAATTATTAACCCCTAATCTGCAGACCGGATTTCGCCGCTACTATAATAAATGTATTAACCCGTAAAGCTAAGTCTAACCCTAACACTAACACCCCCCTAAGTTAAATATAATTTAAATCTAACGAAATAAATTAACTCTTATTAAATAAATTATTCCTATTTAAAGATAAATACTTACCTGTAAAATAAACCCTAATATAGCTACAATATAAATTATAATTATATTGTAGCTATTTTAGGATTAATATTTATTTTACAGGCAACTTTGTATTTATTTTAACCAGGTACAATAGCTATTAAATAGTTAAGAACTATTTAATAGCTAAAATAGTTAAAATAATTACAAAATTACCTGTAAAATAAATCCTAACCTAAGTTACAATTAAACCTAACACTACACTATCAATAAATTAATTAAATACAATACCTACAAATAACTACAATTAAATAAACTAAAGTACAAAAAATAAAAAAGAACTAAGTTACAAAAAATAAAAAAATATTTACAAACATTAGAAAAATATTACAACAATTTTAAACTAATTACACCTACTCTAAGCCCCCTAATAAAATAACAAAGACCCCCAAAATAAAAAAAATGCCCTACCCTATTCTAAATTAAAAAAGTTCAAAGCTCTTTTACCTTACCAGCCCTGAAAAGGGCCATTTGCGGGGCATGCCCCAAATAATTCAGCTCTTTTGCCTGTAAAAAAAAACATACAATACCCCCCCCAACATTACAACCCACCACCCACATACCGCTAATCTAACCCAAACCCCCCTTAAGTCATTCAGACTTAGGACGTCGCAAGAAGAGGATGGATCCGCGCCGGAGGTCTTCAACATGGAGCCGTTCGTCAGCAGATGAAGATAGAAGATGCCGCTTGGATCAAGAGGGTTGCCGGTCCGGATCTATTCTTCTGCCCGGATAGGAGGAAGACTTTGGAGCCTCTTCTGGACCTCTTCAGCCGCCGCTTGATAGAAGACTTCAGCCGGATTATGGATCGCCAGCCCCCGCTTGGGCTTGGATGAAGACTTCGGAGGCTTGGATCAAGACTTCGGAGGACGGATCGGTGAACCTGGCATGGTGAAGATAAGGTAGGAAGATCTTCAGGGGCTTAGTGTTAGGTTTATTTAAGGGGGGTTTGGGTTAGATTAGGGGTATGTGGGTGGTGGGTTGTAATGTTGGGGGGGGTATTGTATGTTTTTTTTTACAGGCAAAAGAGCTGAATTATTTGGGGCATGCCCCGCAAATGGCCCTTTTCAGGGCTGGTAAGGTAAAAGAGCTTTGAACTTTTTTAATTTAGAATAGGGTAGGGCATTTTTTTTATTTTGGGGGTCTTTGTTATTTTATTAGGGGGCTTAGAGTAGGTGTAATTAGTTTAAAATTGTTGTAATATTTTTCTAATGTTTGTAAATATTTTTTTATTTTTTGTAACTTAGTTAGTTTATTTAATTGTAGTTATTTGTAGGTATTGTATTTAATTAATTTATTGATAGTGTAGTGTTAGGTTTAATTGTAGATAATTGTAGGTATTTTATGTAATTAATTTATTGATAGTGTAGTGTTAGGTTTAATTGTAACTTAGGTTAGGATTTATTTTACAGGTAATTTTGTAATTATTTTAACTATTTTAGCTATTAAATAGTTCTTAACTATTTAATAGCTATTGTACCTAGTTAAAATAAATACAAAGTTGCCTGTAAAATAAATATAAATCCTAAAATAGCTACAATATAATTATTCGTTATATTGTAGCTATATTAGGGTTTATTTTACAGGTAAGTATTTATCTTTAAATAGGAATAATTTATTTAATAAGAGTTAATTTATTTCGTTAGATTTAAATTATATTTAACTTAGGGGGGTGTTAGTGTTAGGGTTAGACTTAGCTTTACGGGTTAATACATTTATTATAGTAGCGGCGAAATCCGGTCGGCAGATTAGGGGTTAATAATTGAAGTTAGGTGTCGGTGATGTTAGGGAGGGCAGATTAGGGGTTAATAATATTTATTATAGGGTTAGTGAGGCGGGAGTGAGGCGGATTAGGGGTTAATAACTTTATTATAGTAGCGGTGAGGTGCGGTCAGCAGATTAGGAGTTAATAATTGTAGGTAGGTGGCGGCGACGTTGGGGGGGGCAGATTAGGGGTTAATAAATATAATATAGGGGTCGGCGGTGTTAGGGGCAGCAGATTAGGGGTTCATAGCGATAACGTAGATGGCGGCGGTGTGCGGCCGGCAGATTAGGGGTTAAAAAAATGTAATCGAGTGGCGGCGATGTGGGGGGACCTCGGTTTAGGGGTACATAGGTAGTTTATGGGTGTTAGTGTACTGTAGAGCACAGTAGTTAAGAGCTTTATGAACCGGCGTTATTCCAAAAAGCTCTTAACTACTGACTTTTTTCTGCAGCTGGAGTCTTGTCGGTAGAGGGTCTAACGCTCACTCCAGCCAAGACTCTAAATACCGGCGTTAGAAAGATCCCATTGAAAAGATAGGATACGCAAATGGTGTAGGGGGATCTGCGGTATGGAAAAGTCGCGGCTGGAAAGTGAGCGTTAGACCCTTTCCTGACTGACTCCAAATACCAGCAGGCGGTAAAAACCAGCGTTAGGAGCCTCTAACGCTGGTTTTGACGGCTAACGCCAAATTCTAAATCTAGGCGCTAGAATCTATAGCCTGTGAGGATTGAGATCACTTGATACTGCAGAAAAAGGTAACACTATATCCCTCCTGTGAACGTGTTAGTTACGTAGTAGGCCCAAGCAGGGGGTTGAAGTTCTGGGGAGGTTATTACCAGCTGTGCCTTTTAACAAGAGAGGCACAGAAAATGTGAGTTCATAGTAACCAGGTGAATATGACATGTACATCCAATGCTGACAGTTCAGTATACAATCCTGCGTATATTTTGTGGGTCACAATATTATCTGCAGATAAGACATAGACATGGAAAGTGTAGTTACACGGTACTGTATAGTTGCCTAGGAGACCGGAATCTGGTATGCTGTACAGCTTACAGGAAGTTTGTGTACTCAGGTCCGGGGTCCAGACCGCACTGGCAGCTATAACAGGTTTGATGAGACAGGTCCGGGAACCGCTCTGCACACAAGACGGCAACACGCCGGGTGGAGAGTGACATCACACACTGAGCTGAGTAGGGATCTTAAAGACGTTGTTATTAGTTATAGTCGAAGAAGCTGAGTTAGGGTCCTAAGTACCTGGAAGTGTGCAGGTAGGTTGGACACAATGACTTGCTTAATGGAACTTGAAAAGACAAGTGCTAGAGCTGAAGCAAGTTAGAACAGACAAGGTTTGTTGTGAGCTTTCAAACAGGCTCAGGAATTATCCTATTGCATCAAATTACCAAGCCAAGATCAGAGATCAGATGATCCTTAAGTAGGGAGTAGTGAACACATGATCAGGAACTTAAAGGAATAGCGGAATCTGCATAAATAATATATAGTTCCTGACATTTCCTTTGCGGCTTTGGTTGTGGTGCCTTCCAATTTTTGGAGGATATAGTTGCCTTCCTCTAGAGTGGAGCAAGAGTAAGTTGTATTGTGGTAGGAAAACACAAGTTTGAAGGGGAAGTTCCATCTGTATTTATTCTGCACATTTATAAGAACATTTAGAATAGGTTTTAGTTCTTTTCGTCTACGCAAGGTAGTAGGCGAGAGATCGGAGTAAATTTGCAATTGGTGTCCTTCAAATAAGATTGCCAATGTAGATCTTGCTGCTTTAATTATCTGATCTTTGATGTGGAAATAATGCAATTTCACTATCATGTCTCTGGCCAGAGATGCTTGTGGAGGTTTAGATAGTGCCCTATGTGCTCTGTCCATCAGGAGCATAGTAGCATCTGTTTCAGGCAATAGTTGATGGAATATTTTCTCAAGTGTAACTGGGAGGTTAGAATAGCTTTCAGGTAGATTCCTAATACGTATGTTGGACCTTCTAGATATGTTTTCTAGATCTTCAAGTTGGTCTTCTAATTTCTTGATCTGTGAAGATTGTTCTTGAATTGCATTGTGGATGTATGGAATCTCTTCCACCACCTCGTCGAGTTTCCCCTCAAGATCAGCGGTGCACCCTCCTATCTCTAATATGTCCTGACTCAAATCAGTTAGTGCTGTTTTAAGTTTTTCTTGGAAGAGGGCTTTTATTTGCACTAGTAATTCTTGGTTTGGAGTAGTTGCTATGGCAGGTTCAGCGGTCTTTTCAGGTGTTGCTGAAGCTTGGCTAACCGCTGGTAATAGTGGAGCATCCATTGTCTTTTTTTTTTTTCAAAAATACTTGTAAGCTTGATATCGACATTTACAGAGTAATTAACTTGTTTTACACATATAGATTCAACAGAAGTCTTAGTAAGAGTGTCTCCATGAACAGATACAGGTAATATCAGGTACATACCAAGGTTCTCCAGGATACAAAAGCATACAGAATGGACAAAATGCATTAGCTGGACCTGAATGTTGTGATTGGTATAGTACAGTAGTCTTAGGCATGAACACAACAGTACAATAATTTCAACTAGTCAGCTTAAGGAAAACCTTTACCATGTTTGTCTTAGCGACCCAGAGGGCCATTCGTGATGCACGTCTCCAGGTGGGGCAAAGAGCCCCAGAAAAAGAGGACTAAAAAGGGGGGGGGGAGTAGGGAATGGGGAGGGGATAGTAGGTTGCATCTTATGGGGGGAGGAGGGGGGGGAGAGTCGGGAAGTGAAAGAAGGAGCAGAAAAGGAGGGAGAGAGAATGCAGGTCAGCGTTCCCAGACCAGAGGAAGCAGATATGTAACATTCATCAGGGGTCAGGATAAATATGTATTAGCTGGATCTAAATGCTATGATTGGTGTGGTACAATAATCTTAGGTATGGACACAACAGTACAATAGTTTCAACTAGTCAGCTTAAAGAAAATTTTACCATGTTTGTCTCAGCGGCCCAGCGGGCCATTCGTTGTGTGCATCTCCAGGCAGGGCAAACAACCCCAGTAAAAGAGGACTGAGGGGGGGGGTAGGGGATGAGGAAAGGATAGTAGGTCGCATATTATGGGGGAGGGAGGGAGGGTGGGGAAGGGGAGGAAGGAACAGAAAAGAGGGAGAGAGGATGCAGGCTAGCGAGCGCAGACCAGAAGAAGCAGATGTGGAACAGTCATCAGGGGTCAGGGTAATGTCATACTTTAGGACTAGGTTCCATTAGTGCGGGTGTCTGGGGGTCCCACCTCGTGTATCCCTCTGCCTACAATCTTCCTGATAGTGAAACCACGGTTCCCAAATCTGCCAGTAAAGATCCTCTCTGTCAGCATTGAAGTAATAACCCTGCTCCATCTTAGCATATACTTGTATTATGGATGTGATAGCTGCAATGTCTGGGGGCTGCGTCTGTTTCCAGGCTCTCGTTATTGCCAACTTCGTGGCCGCAAGAATGAAGATTAACAGCTTAGTTAAAGGGGTCGGGATATTACGCGGGAATATATGCAGTAGGGCAATCTCAGGTGTTAGTGGTATTCTCATCCCGAGACTGAGACAAAGGGTAGATACTTGAATCCATGTAGGCTTTAACTTAGGGCAATCCCACCATATGTGTATGTCTGAACCTCTTAGCTCGCATCCTCTCCAACATAGAGAGGTTGCCGTAGGGAACATCTGCGATAGTCTGGAGGGGGTGTAGTACCATCTCAAGAACAGTTTCATATATGATTCAAGAGTGTTCGCACAGTGTAGAGTCTTTTTGGTTAGTGTCATAGCTACATGTAGATTTTTGTCAGAGATTGGTCTGGATAGATCTCCTTCCCATGCTCTAAGTTGCCAGGGTCTATCTCTGTTTGTGGATGACTGTAGTAAGTTGTTGTGGAATGATATGAGTCTAGGGGTCTTAACCTGGAGCTGCCACAATTTCTCCCAGTTGGTCAGGGGTCTATTGGGGACTCTAGGGAATCCCCAAGACATCAAGAAGGCATAGAGTCTGGAGTATTCAAAGGTAGTCCACGTGGGGGGATCTTGTATAACAGATCTTATATTGTCCGGAGTGAGCAGAGTGCCCGAGGGGTATAACTGGGAAACCAGCCTCAGATCCCAGTCCCTCCAGTGCTGGACATGCGTATCAGGCAAGGCTGCAAGTAGGGCGGGCAAAGAGTGTATAGGAGATGTGTGAGGGGCAACCTCAGGTAGATTTTTAAGATTATGCCACATTTTTAAGTTATCTCTGACAATAGCATTCTTAATTCTCAGCGTGTCTAATTGGTACTCAGGAATCCAGGGTAAATCCGCCAAGCCCAGCCCCTTGGGAAGATCAAATATCTCTATGCTCTTCCATCCCTGTGGTTCTCCCTTGTCTACCCACGACGAAATGTGCGATAGCCTAGCTGCCTCATAATACCCGCGTATGCTGGGCATAGCTACTCCTCCCTGTTCATATTTTTTCTGGAGTATTTTCACAGCAATGCGAGGTTTAGACTTTCCCCAGATGTATTTTTGACCGATATATTGGAGTTTATCTATCAGGGCACTAGGAACATTGAGGGGGATACACCGGAAATAATAGAGAATTTTGGGTAGAATCGACATTTTAAAAGATGCTATACGGCCTAGCCAGGATAACTAGTCCCGAATTTGGAAATAAGATCAAGGAGTGCCGGCAAGGAGCCCAGCGGGTTTGTGAGGAATAATGTCACGTCATCCGCAAACAATGCTATCTTCGCAGTGACTCTACCAAACTGTACCCCATGTATCGCGCGTGAGTTCCTAATGGCTTGGGCCAAAGGTTCAATGGCCAATGTGAAAATTAGGGGCGATAAGGGACATCCCTGTCTGGTGCCATTAGTAATGTGTATTTCCGGGGAAGCAAATCCCAGGCCTTTAACCACCGCAGTTGGGCAGGAGTATAGGGCTCGAATTGCTGTTATCACTTCATCTGGTATGCCGAATTGGGAAAGCGTACACCATAGGTAGTCCCATCTGACCCTGTCAAACGCTTTTTCTGCGTCTAAAGACAGGGCCAGCATGGGTAGCTTTAGTCGGGATGCCTCTGTGAGGATGCCAAGTGTTTTTCGGGTATTATCAGGCCCCTCCCTGCCGAAGGTGAACCCGACCTGATCAGGGTGCACTACCCTCAGAAGTAGGGTATTAAGACGGTTGGCCCAAAGTTTAGCATAGAGCTTTACATCCCTGTTAATCAAGGAGATTGGTCTATAGCTGGTACATTGTGAGGGATCTTTATTTGGCTTGGGAATCGGTAGTATTGTTGCCTGTAAGTATTCCTTATTAAACACCCCCGACTCTCGGGCTTCTGAGAAAACCCTGAGGAGAATTTTGCTTAATTCGACCCTAAAGAGTTTGTAGAAGGATGCCGGGTACCCATCTGGGCCCGGGGCTTTGTTGTTTTGGGTATGCTTAATAGCTAGATTGATTTCCGATAGAGAAAAAGGAGCCTTAAGTGTTTCTTTATCATCTTCTGATAAAGTAGGCAAGTTGAGGTTTTGCAGGAAGTCAACCACGTTTTGTGCAGAGGATTCCTTCCCAACCATTGAAGGTTGGAGATGGTACAGATCTGAATAGTAGGTCGCAAAAGTTTCACCGATTTCCTTAGGGGATGTGACCAATGTGGTCCCCCGTTGGAGTGCCAAGATTCTGGCTGCCGCGGTTCTACCCCTCAGTTTATGTGCTAGTAGTGTTGAGGTTTTGTTGCCCTGACAATTTAATAACTTCTTAAATCGGTTATAGGACTCCTTAACTCTCTCCAGCTCTCTGTCTGCCAATTGTGCTCTGAGCTGTTTAATTTTGTCAGTTAGGGGAACCGACGGGGAATTTTTGTTGTCTTGTTCTGCCAATCGTAATTCAGTCATAAGAAGGCCCAAGGGGGCGCCTGCTTGGCGTCGAAGCGTCGCCTGTCTCCTAATACAAATCCCTCTCATGTATGCCTTTAAAGCGACCCATACTGTTTGAGATGGCAGGCCTGGGGTTTCATTTAGTCTCAAGAACTCAACAATGGAGTTCTGGAGGGATGCCCTAAAGATTTTATCATGTAGTGCTTGCTTTGGGAGTTTCCAACTAGGCCTAGTCACTCTGGTTAGGTCAGTAGAGAGGGTGAAAGTGAGGATATCGTGATCTGACCATGCACAAACCTTAATATGCGATTCTAGCACTCTGTCTAGAGTCCATGAATCGGAGAAAAAGTGGTCTAGTCTCGAGTAAGAGTGATGAGGTCTAGAAAAGTAAGTGTAGTCTCTGTCACTGTGGTGCTGTGCCCTCCAGATATCATATAGGTTATGTTGGATTATAAGCTGACGGAATCTGTTGGCGGTATTTATAGTGTATGCATCAATGTTTTTCCCCCTCTGAACCTCTTTGTCTACTAGGGGGTCCCAAACCATATTAAAATCTCCTCCCAGAATTAGAGTTCCAACCTTATATTTCTCAATTTTGGTCAGTATCCCCTTCAGGAACATGGGTTGTGTTTGGTTGGGGGCATATATGTTTACCAGGGTGAACAAAATACCGTTGAGTTTACAGGTAAGCAATAGATATCTCCCTTGGTTATCTGTCTCTACATGAATATGTTCGTAATGTATGGTTTTATGTATGGCGATCGCTACACCCCTAGACTTTTCTATGTGGGAGGCCAGAATCACTGTAGGATACTCCGAGTTTCTATATGGAGATTGGGAAGATGCTAACCAGTGAGTTTCTTGAAGAAAAATTATTTGTATTTTGAGAGCCTTCATGGTAAGCATACTTCTTTTTTCTTGTGAATTAAGTCCCTTAGCATTTAGTGTTGCAAAGGAGATGTTACTGGAAGTTATCGACATGGTAGGTCTAGATGAATGGGAAGGTGGGAGGAGGGAAGGAAGTGGAAAAAAGAATGAGGTTTGGGTAGAAAACTCACCCCGCCCGGATCTGCACACCCAAACACGGTCCCCGTTAGTTTCAGGTCAGTATGATCAGATCAATGCTCAAAGAAGTCACAAGGGATCAGCTTCCAAAGGGTCTGTACCTATCGCTTAAAAGCAGGAATAAGATTAGTTTGAGATACACGTGTGCAAAAAAGAGTGACGGAAGAGTAAACAGGAAAGAGAAGAAAGGGATAACATAACATATATAATCAAGCTTGCATCAAACGTATTCAGACTTAACTACTTAAAACGTAAGTGCCTTAACAAATATGGTGACCCACTGGATCACCAAAAGGAGAAGCATAGCCAAAAAGAGAGACTGACTTCTCCAGTCCCCTTAAGAGGGGATATCACAAATATACTTTGTGTATATGGGGGGGGGCGATATAAATATACCAACTGGTATAAGTAGATTGACTATCTACTGGGGAATGTTAACTACAGGACAACAATATTAACTCAAACGGATTAACTTAGGAACATAGTTTTACATTCAGTGCAATTGATCAAAATTATATTATAACCACATACTCAAATGTTAATTGTAACTAGATTTAACTTTTGAACAAGTTTTACCATATGTTTATTAAACCGCATATTGCCTAAACCACACAAGGGAGGGGAGATACTCGCAACCCCCCACTTTTGGGGAAAAATAGAGGTGCTTAGAAGGTGGAGGTAAAATGCCTCAGGACAGATGTACTGTCTCTTGCGAGAATTTCCGAGCCTCCTCATCCCCTGTGTCAAACAGGCAGCTAGGTAGGGAACAGGTAAATAAAAATGAACACATATATGATTATTTAAGTAAGTGTTATCTTATCAGTTTCAGTTCTATAGAAGAGCATTAGCAGGGGAGATCAACTTTCATGTAGTGGGCCTTTGCGGCCTAGGGGTGAAGTCTGGGGCTCCAGCTCAAATTTTAGGTTGTGAGGTCAGGGTAGGCGGGTCAGAGCCAATCCTGGTGGGTGTAGAATCACTTCTTGAACGGGGTTCTGGTGCAACCAGCCCCCACTCTTTTAGTAGGTCGAATCCTTCCTGGAGGGTGACAATGGTGTGAGCTTCCCCATTCTTGGAGACTATCAGTTTTGTCGGATAGCCCCATCTATACCTAATGTTCTCCGCTCTCAAAATTTGGGTGATGTTTCTAAAGGTTCTTCTTCTTTGCAGAGTGTAGCTCGAAATGTCTGGGAAAACCGAGATGTGTTGGAATTTATCCGGTAATTGAGGTTTGTTGGCCAATTCCCTCATTATCTTCTCTTAATGTGTGAAAAAATGTATCCTAGCGAGGACATCTCTCGGCTTATCCTGAGATACCGATCGTGGTCTTGCCACTCTGTGAACTCTGTCTAATAGAAAGCTTGTCGGGTCTGAAGAGGGTAGTATGGTTTTACAGAACTCCAGGATATGAGACTCAAAATCTTGTGAACCGATTTCTTCAGATATCCCCCGGAACCTCAGATTATTCCGTCTGGATCTGTCTTCCATATCGGCTAATTTTATCTCTAGGTCGGATATCTGGGTTGCCAGATTCTGAGAATATGCTAGTAGGTGGGCTTGATCGACCGTTAGATCCTCCTGTTTGCACTCCAAGGTTTCCGTCCATTCCCCCAATGAAGAAATCTCTCTGCGTAGTTCGGCTGTAGAACCTTTAATTTCATTAGTTAACGTGTCCTGCAGGAGGTTCATCCTTTTAGTGAGTACATCAACAATAGATGCCGATATTGCGTCTGATGTGGGGGATTGGGAATCTATTTTTTTATCAGCTGTATGGCCTTTAAAGTGGTCCACCACAGTTTTCCTGGGTGGCTGTGACAGTTTTGGTTTTCTTTTAGTGGTTTGGGACATGTTCCGTATCTTATCTTCAATTAGATGAGTATGGTCAAGAAGAATCTGAGAAGAGATCGCACCCAGATGCAAAACAACAACTAGAGAGAGTAATTTGCAGATAATTGTAACATAGTCCCCCTGATGTCAATCCTGATTTAGGCAGCCATGTGTGACATATTGGCTACGGATTGGAAAAGGTGTATCGGTATGAAGTGTATCCGTGAAGTGTCTTGCACACTACCATATAGAAACAGGTGGTACAGGAGTTTTGATGTGCACTCTCTCCAGGGAGCCTTGCCCTCACTGGGCCACGTCGGAAAAAGGATATTGGATATGACCTGCTGCAATTACATACAGCAGGAAAGGGGTGGAGAGAGTGTATAGGAAGTGTGGTGTATCCCTCGGTTGTAGTCACCCTATGTGTACAGAGGGAAACAGTTCAAAGTACCTGTGGAGAAATAAGCATGTGATAGAATAAGCACTAAACACTACACTCTGTGTTGTGGAATGACCGAGACACCTGAGCTGACGCAGCAGCCTAGAGCAGTTATTACATATCAATTACCATGCACCAATGGCTCACTATAGAATATGGTTATAATAAGAATTTTCACTGGGGACCTGTTTGCAAGTAAATTATCAGGTCTACTATGATGACAGAGCTTGTGAGTGAGATGAGCAGTTAGCATCAGTATCTTTGCGAGTAAAAAGGCAAACGGATCAAAAACCCTGTAGAAAGAAAGGCATGTTAAAAAATAAACACTACACTCTGTATTGAGGAATCACAGAGACACCTGAGCTGGCGCAGCAGCCTAGATTATGCAGTAGATAGCAGTTACATTGATCCAATAGCCCCTTTTGGAATAAAGACACATTGATGATTGGTACTAGGAGTGTGCTCGCAAACACTTTGTCAGTCCCTCTATGTTCTCAGTGTTCCTGTGGGACCTGAGTAGTTGATGTTAGTGTGAGAGGAGTGGAGCTCTACCAACCAAACAAATCAAGCAGAGTTATCTAATATCCTCCTTTAATTTAGATGTTGGAGGCCCTTAACAGGGGTATACAGTCATGCAGCAGCCTATATTTCAAATAGGTTGCAGTTTCCTGGACTTTAGATCAGGGGGCTTTGTGTTGTGTTCCTTTCTTTTTGGGTATTCACTATAAGTATTGACAAAGGTAGACAGTTCTTTTTTATTTCGCAAGTGGGACTGTAAATCACATTTGTTCATGTGCCCTCATTTAATTGCGACAAGTGTAGGGCTCAAGAAGTAGTCTTATGGATTCTAGAAGACAGTCTTATCGTGTAGTAGTTGTACTTTGGCGCCTGACATAAGATGAGGTGATAAGAGTAGGGGGGATAGATGAAGAGTTGCAGTAGCAGTATACACCATATATAAATAGTTCTTACCAGGGTGTGCAAGTTCTTCTATTGCCCCAAATGTTATCTGCAGTAGTGCTGATTCTCACTTGTCTCTCCGTCAAAGGCCCGTTGTGAAGGCAAAGATGGCGGAGATTCGCGCCCTTTTTGTTTTACAGCCAGTTAGCCTTTTTTAGGTTGTTTACTGGCAGTTTCTGTAACGAGTCTAGGGTCCGCTTCTTGGAATACCCGTGGTCTGTTCACCTTCTCCTCCACACTCAGGCCTTCTGTTAGTAACACCGCCTCAGGGTTTAAATCTCCGGCTGTTTTGTGGGGTTCAGATGCGAGTGTCCCGTTCTCCCCACAGAAGTCGCGCTGATATATGTATTCACCGCCTGAGCCGGAAAGCCGGTTACTGACAGTAAGTTGCTTCTTGCCTGTATCTAGACAGCTGGTGTTTGTAGATTACCTCCGGAGCGGAGCCCCGACCTTCCGGAGGATAGTTTTTCACATGCAACGCAGACAGCGTGGGTTCTCAGGTCTGACTGATTTTCCGCCCTTAAGAGTCTGGTATACGTAATTACCCACTATTTCAGCGTGGATACTGTGGCTGCGGCCAAGACTCCTCTCAATAGTCCCTTTTTAGAGGTTTAAGGCAGGTATAGTATTATAAATATTTTTATATTGTGCTTGTTTAGCAGAGAGCTCCAAAGAAGAACGTCCGCTCAGCTAGACGGTTAGCTCCGCCCCCCGCATCCATTGTCTTTTGTTTGAGTTGAGAGCGAGAAAGGCAGTCCTTAACTGTCTGGGTTTTATTTTTCATATTTGCAGGTATAGTGTTCCCAGGTATAATAGTAATGCTGGAGAGGTAGATTTGCTAATGATGCCTCACAGGGTCCTCAGGGTTATTAAATTACTTCATGCAGTTACATATTGGAAAGTATACCTTTTGATCAGTCTTTACATACTATCACTGCCGTTTCTCTGCATCACCGTTTAAGGCATAGTAGAAAACCTTATGACGGTTAGAATTGTGTCTGTGGAATCAGATAAATGTATTCTCTGTGTATCTTTAGTAATGAGTCAAACTCCCAAGAGTTATTAGTCCCTCATCAGCTCTTTCTCTTTTAACTTCCCACTTATGGCCTCAGCAGCTCACTTGTTGGGTTATCAGAGTAATAAAATATTCCTTGATGGGGCAACTTTCACGGGGCTGCTATTCTATTCTGGCACACTTGTGTGCTAACCTTAAGATGTTTGCAGCAGAATTATTGTGACTTCTCTAGGTAGCCTGATACTGGGTATATGGATTGCTGATTCTCTTCTGTATTATTCAGTGTGTGTATAATTAAATATGGCGATTTTCCCACCTCTCTTACCCTGAAGGTTCAGTCTCCTCTGTGTGTCCCAGTTATTTTCGCTTTTGGTAGGGGAATAAACCTTTGTTTTGCGTGTGCTGCTATCCGGGTTGTGCTTCGCTATTTCCACAGCGTTATTGAGGTGTTTTTGAGCTGCTTAACTTCTGCCTTCGGTTCCGTTGTAGGCCGCAGCCACAGACTTTCCTGATTGAGCTCTGGAAGTGTCTGAATGGGGCGACTTTGTTTCGGCTCTGGTTGTCAAATTCCAGTCTCAGATTGCCTGACTCCGTGCCCTTCCAAGTTATACCACTATTTACCCCTGTTCAAAGTGATCTTTGTGATGTTTGAAGGGGTTTTTATGCGATTTTATGCTGGAGCTCTATCAGAAAACTGCCTTTCTTTATGGTGGTTAGCTCCGCCCCTCGTTTTCTTTTATTTTTTATGTATCAAGGGATCTTAAACCACTGGTGGTTCAGTTAGATCATTATAGCTACTATTGTCACATTTTATAATAAATTGTACCGATTGATTTTATATAGACTTTGTATGGCTGTCTCTTCAGCTAGATTATAACTGATACTATAAGTTACTTTTTATAATCAATTGTTTTGCTCATTATATTCAGATTTTCAAATGTCTTTCTCTTTAACATTGCTGCTTTTTTATATCACTCTTATTTGTTGTTGCATTTAAGTTGTGAGTGATTTGGGAAATTATCTCTTACTAAGTGTTGCCACGCAAAAAAATTGGGATATACACTTATTTTTCTTTATAAGTATATGTTATGCCTCAAGGGTCGTAGGGACCCTAATAGTGCTTAGACTGTTGAGAGGGTAAACGGGGGCAGAGAGAGAGAGAGATTGGAGAGGAAAAGTGAAAGTGGAGAAGAAGATATAGTTAAAAGGTACAGTCTAGTCAAAATTAAACTTGTATCATCAAATTTGCTTTGTTCTCTCTGTATTCTTAGTTGAAAGCTAAACCTAGGTAGGCTCATATGCTAATTTCTAAGCCTTTGAAGGTCGCCTCTTAACTGAATGCATTTAACAGTTTTTCACAGCTAGAGAGCGTTAGTTTAAGTTCATGTGTACCATATAGATAACACTGCGCTCATGCCCATGGAGTTACTTATGAGAGGGCATTGATTCTGTCAAAAGAACTGAAATAAGGGGGCAGTCTGCAGAGGCTTTAAAACAAGGTAATTAAAGAGGTAAAAAGTGTATTTACATAACTAAGTTGGTTACGCAAAACTGGGGAACGGGTAGTAAAGGGATTATCTATCTTTTTAAACAATAAAAATTCTGGTGTAGACTGTCCCTTTGAGATAGAGTGGAGAAAAAAAAAAGAAAGACATAAGAGATATGAAAGAGTGTAAAGAGAAGAGGAGAGGGTAAGAAAAGGGAAGGGAGAGGGTAAGAAAAAAAGAGATTAAATAGAGGGGAGAAAGATAGTTAAGAGAGAAGGGGGAGATGATAATTATTAACAAAAAATCTTCAGGTCTGCTATGGCCTTCCTTGACTGTCTGCACTCTGCATTCTCTCAGTTCAACAACTTCCTTTTTCAATCCAGCTCTTGTCTTCCCCAGACCCCTAGCTGATGTTGCTAACTGCTATGTCCTTATTTATAAAAATTATTTTTACTGTATGTAGTATTATTGAATTTGTTATGATATAAAATAAAAACAGTATAAAACATTAAGGCACAATAAGGTGTTTCACAATGGCTAAACATATGCAAAGAAAGGTGGAGTAGTGTGTGGGATCAGAAGTGGCGAGTAACATTTTGGCCTGGCTAGTAGCTTAGGACTTGAAATTTTGAGCCCTGATATAAGTTTTCTTAATGTTTTTACATTTATTTGATGTTGATACTGTAGGTTTGTTTTAGTTTTTTATTTGGCTCAATTCGATTGGACATGGGCAGTACCATCTTGTTTTTCAGCACTCAAGCCTTTACTGATTAGTGGCTGATATTGTTATCATTTATCCAATGTGTCATCAGTCAATCTGTGGGTGTTGAGCATTTATCAAGTGTCTTTGGTTGTTGAATTCAATTTTGTTTGTCAATATTTTGTCAATAACTTGAGGTCGAGTGTATTTTGATCTCCAAAGTCAAATGCATAATATGGGTGACGTTTTCTAAATCCGTTTCTCTGATACTGTAAATGGCATATTAGGAGCTGAAAAACAGCAGAAAAACACATTTGACTTGATTGCACTCTACCTAGTATTTTTAATTAGCTTGGTAAAAAAAACTGCAAATCCCAAACAAATATGTATCTTATTAAGAGAAGAGTAATGCTAGCCTACTTGTGTTACTAAAAAGTTGAAATGTGCTTTAAATATTCAACAAATTAAAAAATAATTATAACATTCCATTAACAAAATAAGGGACAGGAAATATTGAGTTATACAGAGAAATTTTCATAACTAAATCAAATATCAAATGTATTTTTGAATACCAAATTATTCAATTGTTGATTTTTACCATAACTGTCCTTAATTAGGCGACTTTATTGAGAACAGGTGTTCATTTATTATCTGTTTAGCTCACTATATTTTATACTTTTAATTTCAAGGTAGAGTATGTTCCCAGAAAGAATGTAATTGTGGCTGACATCATTTTATAGGCATGAATGTCTTAGAGGAGAAAAAAATAATCAAAAGAAATGTTAAGAAGTGTTGTGTATGCAGAACATTGTCATCCAGAAAGCTAATAAAAGCATCATAGAGTGAAAAATAGTTACAGATGACCACCCCATATACAAGCCAATATTAGCCTTTATTTTGTAGGGAAAAAAATATTAAGAAATAAAAAAACTGGGAATATATATGTACATACTGTAAGGCAAAAGAAACTGAAAAGACAATTATGTTTTTATATTCAGATCTGCATTTTGTTCCATTCCATTTCTCAAAAATTACTTAATCATAAATAAAGTCTCTATCCTGAATTAAAAATAAGGTGGAAGGTGCAGAGGTTTTAAAGCTAATCACATAATGTGCAAAAATAATAGACACTTGTTTTTTATGGGTTAGTTTACACTCTGTTTTGGCATATTTGTGGCCATAACATGATGTGCTTAAAAAACTCCAGCTGGCTAATAAAGTTTGTTTTGATTTCAAACTCATCTAATTTAAAACTTGGAGGACATATTTGAGAGTTTGAGTTAATAATGTCATAGTAAATCTAAACTAGTGACTTTCTTTACTTTATGATTGAAGATTGCCGTTGGTGGGACATATTACTTTATTAATTTCAGAAGTGGAGATATTGGGCTACTATTTCACATACTGTCCTTGCATAATTTAGTTCTGGTGGCTTATTAATGTCTTGGTAACTTGGTAACTTTTATTTGGGGTTTTCTTTGTAAAACTAATTCCCAGGCTGATTTAAATGGCTAATTATGATTATAAGGTGACACTGAAATGTATCATTATGACATAGGGAGGTAACATTATTACATAGTAGAGAGGATTGCTACTGCTAGGGAACCCTAAGAAAATTTTAATATGATTTACAATTTGTTTCCGATATGTTATATATTTTTAAAACCCCATTTGCCGACATGCTACTGCACATGCTATGTAGTTTGTGAGGCTGAACTAACTCAACATTATTTTTAAATATTAAAGCAACAAAGATAAGTCTTCTTTTATTTTTGTATTAAAACTACACATTTGCCAGTGGGAAATCTGTACCTAATATATAATAAATATTATGACCCTTTACAATTTATAAAGACCAAAATGCTAAATAACCAATAACCAGTGAGGTTACATAGCAACAATGCCAAACACAGACTGCTAGATTACGAGTCTTGTGTTAGCCTTAAAAAGCAGCGTTAAGAGGTCCCAATGCTGCTTTTTAACGCCCGCTGGTATTACGAGTCTTGACGGTACAGGTGTACCGCTCACTTTTTTTCGGCCAGACTCGAAAATACCCCAAATCCACTTACGTCAATTGCGTATCCTATTTTTTCAATGGGATTTGCATAGCGCCGGTATTACGAGTCTACCAAAAAGTGAGCGGTAGACCCTCTAATGTCAAGCCTGGTACCGCATTTTAAAGTCAGTAGTTAAGAGTTTTACACTACAACGCCGTAGCATAAAACTCTTAACTAAAGTGCTAAAAAGTTCACTAACACCCATAAACTACCCCTAAACCCCTAAACCGAGGCCCCCCCACATTGCAAACACTAAAATAAGTTTTTTAACCCCAAATCTACCGAACTGGACATCGCTGCCACTATAACCGCTGCACTCCCACCTCGCAAACACCAATTAAATTTTATTAACCCCTAATCTGCTGTCCCTAACATCGCCGACACCTACCTACATTTATTAACCCCTAATCTGCCGCCCCCAACGTCGCCGCCACTATATTAAAGTTATTAACCCCTAAATCTTAGTCTAACCCTAACCCTAACACCCCCCTAACTTAAATATAATTTAAATAAATCTAAATAAAATAACTACAATTGACTAAATTATTCCTATTTAAAACTAAATACTTACCTATAAAATAAACCCTAATCTAGCTGCAATATAACTAATAGTTACATTGTAGCTAGCTTAGGATTTATTTTTATTTTACAGGCAACTATGTATTTATTTTAACTAGGTAGAATAGTTATTAAATAGTTATTAACTATTTAATAGCTACCTAGTTAAAATAAAGACAAATTTACCTGTAAAATAAAACCTAACCTAAGTTACAATTGCACCTAACACTACACTATAATTAAATTAATTCCATAAATTAACTACAATTAAATACAATTTAATTACACCTAATCGAATCCCCCTAATAAAATAAAAAAGCCCCCAAGATAATAAAAAGCCCTACCCTATACTAAATTTCAAATAGCCCTTAAAAAGGCCTTTTGCAGGACATTGCTCCAAAGTAATCAGCTCTTTTACCTGTAAAAAAAAGTACAATACCCCCCCAACATTAAAACCCACCACCCACACACCCAACCCTACTCTAAAACCCACCCAATCCCTCCTTAATAAAACCTTACACTAACCCCTTGAAGATCACCCTACCTTGAGAAGTCTTCACCCAACCAGGCCGAAGTCCTCAACGAAGCCGGGCGAAGTGGTCCTCCAGATGGACAGAAGTCTTCATCCAAGCCAGGAAGAAGAGGTCCTCCAGACGGACAGAAGTCTTTATCCAGACGGCATCTTCTATTTTCATCCATCCGGGTCCATCTTCAAGACATCCAACGCGAAGCATCCTCTTCTTTCTTCATCTGACGACTGAATGAAGGTTCCTTTAAATGACGTCTTCCACGATGGCGTCCCTTCAATTTCGATTGGCTGATAGAGTTCTATCAGCCAATCGGAATTAAGGTAGAAAAAATCCTATTGACTGATGCAATCAGCCAATAGGATTGAACTTTAATCCTATTGGCTGATTAGGACAGCCAATAGGATTGAAGTCACATTCTATTGGCTTCGTTGAGGAGGGGTTAGTGTTAGGTTTTATTAAGGGGGTTTGGGTGGGTTTTAGAGTAGGGTTGGTTGTGTGGGTGGTCGGTTTTAACGTTGGGGGGGTATTGTACTTTTTTTACAGGTAAAATAGCTGATTACTTTGGGGCAATGCCCCGCAAAAGGCCCTTTTAAGGGCTATTTGTAATTTAGTATAGGGTAGGGCTTTTTATTATTCAGCGCTGGTATTGAGGTGAGATGTGGAGCAAAATTTTGCTCTCTGCTCACTTTTCGCCGGGTTTGTAAAAACCTGTAATACCAGCGTTGTCTGTAGGTGAGCGGTGAGCTTAAACTGCTCGTTAGCACCACACACCATTACCGACAAAACTCGTAATCTAGCTGAGAGTATTTCCATGTATCACTCTGTTTATGCATTTCATGAGTTTTGACCCAGACCTATGTGCTACATATTGACATGACTTCAAGTTCTGAAGATTCTGCCATGCTACCAAAGCTGACCTTAGATCTCTTCTAAAAGATCTTCTAACATTAGTTATATTCTCAGATGCATTGCAGGAGACATAGGGCCTGAAGATCATAAACTCACTGGGATGGAGAGAAATGTTGCCTAATCTTAGGGGCCTATTTTTAACATTATTTTGCAATGTATGTGTCTCTCCTTCACATCCAAATCTCTGCATAGACAGATAAACAACTTTCAAGAAAATAATTGCCTTGCTAAAAGTCTTTGAGGGACTTCATGGTACTGACGAGATGTCTTAGATAATCTCACTATAGTGGAGAGCTTTAGATCATCAGGCCCTTAGTAGCTATGGAGTAAACTTGACAGCAAAGGCAGATGAATTTTGTGAGATTCCCACACAGGTAGATCATTCTCTAAATCACTGTCAAGCTAAGATAAAATAAAATCTCTGTAATCTTACTGAAAACCTTGAAAATATGCCCTAAAGTGGATATATCATATTAAGAGATTTCCAGAGAAGGTTTTTGAAAATCCATGGCTTCTTTATTAGGTTACTATCTATCATCTTGAATCCTTTAAATCATGGCAGCAGCTGCCAAGGAACGGCAATACTATAGAAAATGGTGGGGGTTTTTAGACATGCAGTTACCTCCAGAATAGAGGCTCACCAAAGAAAAAATGATAGCTTATTTGATATGTCCATTAATGCAATGGCAACCTATAGTTCGCCTGTCACTGTCTGCAATGCTAAGTAACTACAATATCTCTTGAGCTGTAACGTACCATCTTCTGTATTGATAGAGGCCGAAAAAGTTAGACTTTTGTATGTCTCATTATTTGAATTTGTTTGCAACATGTCACTATTGCATTAGGATGAACAATTTTACATCAATAAATAATCATGTGCAATTGATTTTGTATTGCTTGTTAGCATGGTTGGGTCTTGTTGCAAATGTCAGGATTGAGTTGTAGCACTGCTCTTGCCAGGGGCGGACTGAGACCAACCAGGGCCCCCGGGCAAAAGTGTGGCAGGGCCCCCCACCTCCTCTTTGCTCCACCTACCTACCTCATCTGCCCCTCCTCTACCCTATTGCCCCTCCCATCCTCTTGCCCCTCCCACCCCATATACTCCTCCCACCTCATATGCCCCTCCCATCTCATTATTTCAATTGCCATATAAAGTGACAATCTTTTCTTTAAATATTTCTAATAAGAATTAAATATTGTAAATTAACAAGTGCTTGTGCAACAAAAAAATGTCACCCTGCCTATATATGTACTACAGTATGGAATAGAAAGTAGTGAGGGGCAGACAAGAAGTTAAAATCACTTATGTTTACTGGTTACTGACAGCTAAAGAGGTAAAATAATTAATTTGCTTGTTACTGGCAGCAAAGGGCTAACATTACTTATTAGTTATCAAAAATATACATCATGGTATTAACATTGGGGCTAGGGATGGTGCTGTTAGGTGGGACAATGTGTTACCCAACTATCGTTGTGCCCATCACAGATTGTGCAGTATAATGGTGGAGGACAGCAGGAGTCTGGTTTTAAGGATACAAATAAAAAGAGTCTTTAACTTACCCTGGGTCATATGATTCTTGGTTGAAAAGCAAATTTCAAAAAAGGGAGTTATATGGTCTTTTAAAGGGATAGAAAGATAAAATTACACTATCATATTACAGATATGCCTGTCATTTTAACAGTGATATTATCCCTCATAGCTATCAGTAACACATAACAGTGATATTATCCCTCATACTGTAGCTGTCAGTAACACATAGCAGTTATATTATCCCTCATAGCTGTCAGTAACACATAGCAGTGATATTATCCCTCATAGCTGTCAGTAACACATAGCAGTGATATTATCCCTCATAGCTTTCAGTAACACATAACAGTGATATTATCAGTCATAGCTACCAGTAACACAAAATAGTGGTATTATCCCTCATATCTGTCAGTAACACATAACAGTGATATTATCCCTCATAGCTGTCAGTAACGCAACAGTGATATTATCCCTCATAGCTACCAGTAACTCAAAATAGTGGTATTATCCCTCATATCTGTCAGTAACACATAACAGTGATATTATCCCTCATAGCTGTCAGTAACACATAACAGTGATATTATCCCTCATAGTTGTCAGTAACACATAACAGTGATATTATCCCTCATAGCCGTCAGTGACACATAGCAGTAATATTACCCTCATAGCTATCAGTAACACATAGCAGTGAATTGAAGCAGAGACATAAATTTATATCCCTCTGGGGTCCTGTCCCTTCTTTATGTCTCTGCTTCAATTCTGTAGAGCTCTGTACATGTTAAAAAAATAATGAGCACAATAATTTATATAGATATATCATTCTAGTGCTTGTTTAAATGTGGTTGAGGAAAATTAAGATATATATATATATATATCTCAGGTACTAAAATGGAAAGGTATAGATACTACTGAATAGATACAATGTACCATTACAACATGAAATATGAATACAAAGACATTAGACACACAAATTGCCACCAAGTGCTAAATATTTTGTAAAATGTTTTCTACAGACACATATCCAATGTAATTCCCTAATCCCTTAATGCTTCACAAAACAGCCACTAATATACTTAAACTATATAACAGTTACAGTCCACATTTCTGATAACATATTTTAATTTCACGTAACAAACCTTGCAATGCCAACCGCATTCTTCAGGGCTTCAAAAAAAATTAAATAATGTCAACTCACAACAATCATCTGCACTGCCACTGTTTTCAGTATTCACTTGAAGGCACTTTTTTCAGCTTTTTAAATGTATCTTCTGACCCTTGAAAAAAATGTATTACAATGAGCCTCATTGAAAATCAAGATAGCACATATAGTTGTGGTTTAGTGGCGAGGTAGGCTCTAGATAGATTGTTATTTTCAATATATGAATTTTCCCCCTTCTCTTTTTTTTTTGTGCACCTAAAATTCAATTCCTCCCCATTGCAAGTGGGATAGATACTTTATGTGGATTTCTGATGCATTGTAATTCAAATCCCTCTTGTTATATACATTATATTTATGTCTACACTAGCAATATACCCCTTCAAAACTATGTTTATTTGGTGATGTTTTTAAATGATTCCTTCTTATGTGTGTAAGAATCTTAATAAAAATGAATTAAAAAAATAAAATAAAAATAATCAAGATATTGGGCACAGAGGAATATATCAGCAACATCAACAGACAATAAGGTATAGATGAATGACTGGTATAACTAGAGGCAATAGCTGGACATGTCTGCTGTACCAGGCAGCCAGTTTATTTTTGGATTAGGTTATTCAATCCATAAAAATCCCCCAACAAAGTATTGATTGACAGCCCTGGGAATGACAAATATCTAATGTGGATTTTTTCTTCTTGGGGGACTCTATGGCCTAGATTTGGAGTTCGGCGGTAAAAGGGCTGTTAACGCTCCGCGGGTTTTTTTCTGGCCGCACCATAAATTTAACTCTGGTATCGAGAGTTCTAACAAATGCTGCGTTAGGCTCCAAAAAAGGAGCGTAGAGCATTTTTACCGCAAATGCAACTCTCGATACCAGAGCTGCTTACGGACGCGGCCGGCATCAAAAACGTGCTCGTGCACGATTCTCCCATAGGAAACAATGGGGCTGTTTGAGCTGAAAAAAAACCTAACACCTGCAAAAAAGCAGCGTTCAGCTCCTAACGCAGCCCCATTGTTTCCTATGGGGAAACACTTCCTACGTCTGCACCTAACACCCTAACATGTACCCCGAGTCTAAACACCCCTAGCCTTACACTTATTAACCCCTAATCTGCCGCCCACGCTATCGCTGACCCCTGCATTACACTTTTAACCCCTAATCTGCCGCTCCGTAAAACGCCGCCACCTACGTTATCCCTATGTACCCCTAATCTGCTGCCCTAACATCGCCGACCCCTATATTATATTTATTAACCCCTAATCTGCCCCCCACAACGTCGCCGACACCTACCTACACTTATTAACCCCTAATCTGCCGAGCGGACCTGAGCGCTACTATAATAAAGTTATTAACCCCTAATCCGCCTCACTAACCCTATCATAAATAGTATTAACCCCTAATCTGCCCTCCCTAACATCGCCGACACCTAACTTCAATTATTAACCCCTAATCTGCCGACCGGAGCTCACCGCTATTCTAATAAATGTATTAACCCCTAAAGCTAAGTCTAACCCTAACACTAACACCCCCCTAAGTTAAATATAATTTTAATCTAACGAAATTAATTCACTCTTATTAAATAAATTATTCCTATTTAAAGCTAAATACTTACCTGTAAAATAAATCCTAATATAGCTACAATATAAATTATAATTATATTATAGCTATTTTAGGATTAATATTTATTTTACAGGCAACTTTGTAATTATTTTAACCAGGTACAATAGCTATTAAATAGTTAAGAACTATTTAATAGTTACCTAGTTAAAATAATAACAAATTTACCTGTAAAATAAATCCTAACCTAAGTTATAATTAAACCTAACACTACCCTATCAATAAAATAATTAAATAAACTACCTACAATTACCTACAATTAACCTAACACTACACTATCAATAAATAAATTAAACACAATTGCTACAAATAAATACAATTAAATAAACTAGCTAAAGTACAAAAAATAAAAAAGAACTAAGTTACAGAAAATAAAAAAATATTTACAAACATAAGAAAAATATTACAACAATTTTAAACTAATTACACCTACTCTAAGCCCCCTAATAAAATAACAAAGCCCCCCAAAATAAAAAATTCCCTACCCTATTCTAAATTAAAAAAGTTACAAGCTCTTTTACCTTACCAGCCCTGAACAGGGCCCTTTGCGGGGCATGCCCCAAGAATTTCAGCTCTTTTGCCTGTAAAAGAATAAATACAATACCCCCCCCCAACATTACAACCCACCACCCACATACCCCTAATCTAACCCAAACCCCCCTTAAAGAAACCTAACACTAAGCCCCTGAAGATCTTCCTACCTTGTCTTCACCATCCAGGTATCACCGATCCGTCCTGGCTCCAAGATCTTCATCCAACCCAAGCGGGGGTTGGCGATCCATAATCCGGTGCTCCAAAGTCTTCCTCCTATCCGGCAAGAAGAGGACATCCGGACCGGCAAACATCTTCTCCAAGCGGCATCTTCGATCTTCTTCCATCCGGTGCGGAGCGGGTCCATCTTGAAGCAGGCGACGCGGATCCATCCTCTTCTTCCGATGTCTCCCGACTAATGACGGTTCCTTTAAGGGACGTCATCCAAGATGGCGTCCCTCGAATTCCGATTGGCTGATAGGATTCTATCAGCCAATCGGAATTAAGGTAGGAATTTTCTGATTGGCTGATGGAATCAGCCAATCAGAATCAAGTTCAATCCGATTGGCCGATCCCATCAGCCAATCAGATTGAGCTCGCATTCTATTGGCTGATCGGAACAGCCAATAGAATGCGAGCTCAATCTGATTGGCTGATTGGATCAGCCAATCGGATTGAACTTGATTCTG
Source organism: Bombina bombina (assembly GCF_027579735.1). NCBI lineage: Eukaryota > Metazoa > Chordata > Amphibia > Anura > Bombinatoridae > Bombina > Bombina bombina. Next base: position 639,281,617 of record NC_069501.1, on the reverse strand, counting down.
ATTGGCTGATTCCATCAGCCAATCAGAAAATTCCTACCTTAATTCCGATTGGCTGATAGAATCCTATCAGCCAATCGGAATTCGAGGGACGCCATCTTGGATGACGTCCCTTAAAGGAACCGTCATTAGTCGGGAGACATCGGAAGAAGAGGATGGATCCGCGTCGCCTGCTTCAAGATGGACCCGCTCCGCACCGGATGGAAGAAGATCAAAGATGCCGCTTGGAGAAGATGTTTGCCGGTCCGGATGTCCTCTTCTTGCCGGATAGGAGGAAGACTTTGGAGCACCGGATTATGGATCGCCAACCCCCGCTTGGGTTGGATGAAGATCTTGGAGCCAGGACGGATCAGTGATACCTGGATGGTGAAGACAAGGTAGGAAGATCTTCAGGGGCTTAGTGTTAGGTTTCTTTAAGGGGGGTTTGGGTTAGATTAGGGGTATGTGGGTGGTGGGTTGTAATGTTGGGGGGGGGGGGGGTATTGTATTTATTCTTTTACAGGCAAAAGAGCTGAAATTCTTGGGGCATGCCCCGCAAAGGGCCCTGTTCAGGGCTGGTAAGGTAAAAGAGCTTGTAACTTTTTTAATTTAGAATAGGGTAGGGAATTTTTTATTTTGGGGGGCTTTGTTATTTTATTAGGGGGCTTAGAGTAGGTGTAATTAGTTTAAAATTGTTGTAATATTTTTCTTATGTTGGTAAATATTTTTTTATTTTCTGTAACTTAGTTCTTTTTTATTTTTTGTACTTTAGCTAGTTTATTTAATTGTATTTATTTGTAGCAATTGTGTTTAATTTATTTATTGATAGTGTAGTGTTAGGTTAATTGTAGGTAATTGTAGGTAGTTTATTTAATTATTTTATTGATAGGGTAGTGTTAGGTTTAATTATAACTTAGGTTAGGATTTATTTTACAGGTAAATTTGTTATTATTTTAACTAGGTAACTATTAAATAGTTCTTAACTATTTAATAGCTATTGTACCTGGTTAAAATAATTACAAAGTTGCCTGTAAAATAAATATTAATCCTAAAATAGCTATAATATAATTATAATTTATATTGTAGCTATATTAGGATTTATTTTACAGGTAAGTATTTAGCTTTAAATAGGAATAAGTTATTTAATAAGAGTTAATTTATTTCGTTAGATAAAAATTATATTTAACTTAGGGGGGTGTTAGTGTTAGGGTTAGACTTAGCTTTATGGGTTAATCCATTTATTAGAATAGCGGTGAGCTCCGATCGGAAGTTTAGGGGTTAATAATTGAAGGTAGGTGTCGGCGATGTTAGGGAGGGCAGATTAGGGGTTAATACTATTTATGATAGGGTTAGTGAGGCGGATTAGGGGTTAATAACTTTATTATAGTAGCGCTCAGGTCCGCTCGGCAGATTAGGGGTTAATAAGTGTAGGCAGGTGTCGGCGACGTTGAGGGGGGCAGATTAGGGGTTAATAAATATAATATAGGGGTCGGCGATGTTAGGGGCAGCAGATTAGGGGTACATAGGGATAACGTAGGTGGCGGCGATTTGCGGTCGGAAGATTAGGGGTTAATTATTGTAAGTAGCTGGCGGCGACGTTGTGGGGGGCAGGTTAGGGGTTAATAAATATAATATAGGGGTCGGCGGGGTTAGGGGCAGCAGATTAGGGGTACATAAGTATAACGTAGGTGGCGGTCGGCAGATTAGGGGTTAAAAATTTTAATCGAGTGGCGGCGATGTGGGGGGAGCTCGGTTTAGGGGTACATAGGTAGTTTATGGGTGTTAGTGTACTTTAGGGTACAGTAGTTAAGAGCTTTATAAACCGGCGTTAGCCAGAAAGCTCTTAACTCCTGCTATTTTCAGGCGGCTGGAATCTTGTCGTTAGAGCTCTAACGCTCACTGCAGAAACGACTCTAAATACCGGCGTTAGAAAGATCCCATTGAAAAGATAGGCTACGCAAATGGCGTAGGGGGATCTGCGGTATGGAAAAGTCGCGGCTGAAAAGTGAGCGTTAGACCCTTTAATCACTGACTCCAAATACCAGCGGGCGGCCAAAACCAGCGTTAGGAGCCTCTAACGCTGGTTTTGACGGCTACCGCCGAACTCTAAATCTAGGCCTAAGTTTTTTCACAAAGGATACTGTGTGCCTAGGTCAGCATCCAACGTTTGAGAAAAGGAAGTGAGGAACTTATACTGTAGCATCCAGTTTGAGGATGAGGTGCCTGAGAACCTTCCTCTTATGGAATCCACAGAAGTACTTTGTATACAATTTCAGCCTTTGCATTTGCTGTTTCAAACAGATGTGGATTCCATAAGAGGAAGGTTCTCAGGCACCTCATCCTCAAACTGGATGCTACAGTATAAATTCCTCACTTCCTTTTCTCAAATGTTGGATGCTGACCTAGGCACATAGTATCCTTTGTGAAAGAACATAGAGTCCCCCCAACAAGAAAAAAAAAATCCACATTAGTTATTTGTCATTCACAGAGCTGTCAATCAATACTTTGTTGGGGGATTTTTATGGATTGAATAACCTAATCCCAAAATAAACTGACTGGCACAGCAGATACGTCCACCTATTGCCTCTAGTTATACCAGTCATTCATCTATACCTTATTGTCTGTTGATGTGGCTGATATATTCCTCTGTGCCCAATACCTTAATTTTTTTATTTTGTTTAAATACATTTTTATTAAGATTTTCACACACATAACATTAGGAATCATTCAAAAACATCACCAGATAAACATGCCATGGTTTTAAAGGTGTATATTGCCAGTGTAGACATAAATATAATGTATATAACAAGAGGGATTTGAATTACAATGTATCAGAAATCCACATAAAGTATATATCCCAATTGCAATGGGGAGGAATTGAATTGTAGGTGCACAGAAAAAAAGGGAAGGGGGAAAAATCATATATTGTAAATAACAATCTATCAAGAGCCTACCTCGCCACTAAACCACAACTAGGTGTGCTACCTTGATTTTTAAGGTTTTCATCAAAGCTAGCTCTGATGATTAGCTGCCTGTCATAAAGGCTCATGTCATACTAAAACTAAATGTTTTCAAGGGTCAGAAGATAAATTAAAAAAGCTGAAAAAAGTGACTTAAAGTGAATACTGAAAACACTGGCATTGCAGATGATTGTGACAAAAAAAAATTGTCACAATCATCTGCCGACTGCACTGCCAGAAAGTCTCTCTAAAGTGCAGAACTAATGTTTTAAATGATAATGTGATCAGAAACATTGTGCTGTTCTGGTCATTGGGGGCACATGACGTGAGAGGGCCCCCACAGACTCCCCCTCCTCCCTCCAGTACAAAATGCCAAGGAGTATTTTTTTTTACAAGACTGGTATTCACGCCATGCCAGAAGTCTGGGTTCACATTTTTTACCTCCACTTTTCTCTTGCCATGATCTGGACTGGCCCTAGCCCCCTCCGGCAGCAGTGGCTCTTTCACTATCAGACATACCTCCTTATGTCCTTAGTCAGCGTTGCCTCGGCCCGTCTGGCTGGCTCAGACTTCCTTAGCAGCTTGGTCCTCCTTAGCAGCTCGGCTCCTTCCTTCACGTGTGGCCACTGTCTGTCTGCTGCAGCTGCCGCCTAACCTAAGCCTCTAATGTGCGCATGGCATGTGGAGGCAGAGCTGAGCAGACAGAGCCAGCGCAGCTGGGCAGGTGATCAGTAATATGTGTACCGGATTCCGGATTTATTTATACACACCGGCTGGTCCACATATTGCAGGGCAGGCTGCTGCTTACTTCCTTACACCGGCTCCGCGCTCCAGTCTTTTGTTCCTTCCTACTTGTCACGTTAAACGGCAGCGGCTCCTTTCATTCATTTACAGACTGTCACATCTCCTCCACCACCGCACCGGAGCCCCCCCCACCCCCACCCCCCATGCCCCTTCGCGGAGCCGGTGTAAGGAAGTTAGCAGCAGCCTGCCCTGCAATATGTGGACCAGCCGGTGTGTATAAATAAATCCGGAATCCGGAAAATTTAAAAAATTCAAGGCAAAAAAATATATGTTAATAAAAATAAATAATGGGAAAAAAAAACTTCAGCATCAGTATGATGCATGGGGCCCCTTTAAGAAGCCGGGCCCTCGGGCCAGGGCCGATTTGCCCGACTTGTCAGTCCGCCCCTGGCTCTTGCTTAATTTCTCTTTTAATGTGCTTAAATGAGATACATGTCTCCTTATAAAAGTTGCTGATCATTTGGTTGGCTTTTACTGAGATGTACTGTACTTGAGGTTACCAATTCATCTTCTGAGAGATTTATTCAGTGTCATAGTCTTGTTTTGCCACAGTCAATGTGGCTATAGGAGAAACTCTCATATGAAACCACTTCACAACTCAAAGCCTTGTATGTTCCAAACACCTGCACTTTATAACTGTTAATATAATAGAACTCTTAAGGAATTAAAATAAATAAAGACACCAGTTTTATAAAATAGCACTATGAGTAAAGATATAATTTTGGAGCTGGATGGATATCACCAGGACAGAGGTTTGAATCTGAGAGATGGACAATATTTATTGGGAGCCAGGCCTTTTTCTTTTCTTCTTCTAATTTTTAACAATTGAAACGGAGTCAAATAAATTACAGGAAACAAAATTTTAACCAACTTTATTATCTTAATAAACACAGAAAAGTTTGTAGGAAAAATCTTTAAATTATTAAGCCATGAAAGGGTTAACAGCGCACCCTACAAAAGGAGAGACCCACAGCCAATCAGAGACTCTTGATAAAGGCTTACACAGCTGAAACGCATAGAGGCGGACCCTGATTGGCAATCACCTGTTCTATACTTCCGAAAACCCAGCTGGAAGCCACAGCGGGTTTTGAGGCATCCGGCCAACGGCCCCATTTACAAGGGGCGAAGACAATCTGCACAAACTTAAAGGGATACTCAAGTCAAAATTAAACTTTCATTATTCAGATAGAGCATGCAATTTTAAACAACTTTACAATGTTCTTCCATTAACAAAAGTCACCAGCTCCTACTGAGAATGTGCAAGAATTCATAGAATAAGCGTGTATGCATTTGTGATTGGCTGATGGCTGTCACATGTGTTATTGCATTGGCTTGTTATCTTGCATTTGTTGATTATGCAAATCCACTGTGTTGACTGGTCCTTTAAAGGAATTGGACACCACATTCAAAGGTAATACCTCTAATAACAAGGGATGAGGACAATCTGCACAAACTTCAAGGAACTGAACATCACTTTGATGGCAATACCTCTATTAATACATAGAGCAACAAAGAAAACCCTCAAAGACGCCCCTCACAGATCGCAGTGTGATCACACAAGTCCAAGGAGTAGACAAAGCAGACACACTTGATACAGTAAGAGACACAGCAAGAGGGTATCACTAATACATAGCGATTTTAGGGTAAACCAGCATATTGTTTGCACATACGGACCAGGAGGTTCAATTGATCACGTTCATACCACGGCATTTACCACGATTTCACGAACTATATCCTTGTTCAATAACACCCACATTAAAACATCAGATATTCAACATCACTATATATTGGCCAACGTTCTTTTCAACACATATCTTCCACATCTTCCACATATATGATTTTGCACTGCTAGCAACATCAGTGATATCACTTTAATTCTCTTTTTTGGGACTTTTAAGACTTAACACCTTATAAACTTTTCAACACTCACTGATTGTCTCAGAAGACTCATATATATATATTATCTCCATCTTGTTATCATCATTTTTATTTTTGGAATTCTTGAGCATAAAAATTTTGGTGCATACTATTTTTTATTGTTTATATTTTTTTTAAGCCTACTATTGTCACCACTTGGTCTCCATTTATTAATATTCATAGTATTTTTAATATCATATTAGTTTTTATAATTAATGTTTAAAGCTGAGCTATAGTTATATATCCAGATATATTAGAGCTTCTTACATGTTTTATTTACCTTGATGAATGTCATAATAAAATACTCATATATATATATTCGGTCCATTTTTCTCTTTTTCTTTATCCTTTTTTCCATTTACATCTGTATACTACGTATTAATTTATGGATACATTAAGATATTCTAATTGATATAAACTCACGTGACTTTGGACCCTACTATATTGAAATTTTTATAAACACATATAAACACATAAGACATAAACACATATTTCTAAAACACATATATTCTCATTTACAACCACTCAGCACACAGCTCTTTGTTATATAATCAGCATCACATCTGTACATCAATATACAAATTCCATAGTGAGTCCCCTAGCGGGTCCTTTAATTGCTTTTTAGCGCTGTCCTTATCTTCTATGTAATATTACAACAATAGTAGTAATAATATTATACATTGTTGCATACACTGTTGCTATAAAGTGCTCAAAACATGTGCATGCTACTGTGCCTACCTCAGTATGCTTTTGTTGAAAGGAGTTAAGTTTTAATAAAAAATGCTAAGAGAACAAAGTCAATTTAATAAAAGAAGCAAATGTGAAAGCGTTTTTGTTTAAAATTGCTTGATCTGAGTCATTACATTTAATTTTGACTTTGTCTCTTTAAGGGGAGATTCCGGTCATAATTTAAATGCACATGAATGAATTACATCTTTGAACAGAAACATATTTGCAATATACATGTATTGGCAAAAATGCTTCTAGTAAAGGTTATCACTGTTTCGGTGTTAACATTTTCTCTGCACGTACATGGGAAGGATAGTTAGATATTCTTAGTGCGCCAGTATTTTAAATACTGTTCAAAGTGCCAGTGGGGCTTGTATCATGTCAGCAATTAATAAATGGAGTCATTGCAGATAGTACAAGCACCTTAGGCTCTCTGAGCAAGTGCTGTGTTAAAAATGCTGATGCACAGTGCATACTTAAATATACTTTTAAAACAGCTATAGCTTTTATTAGAAGCATTTTCGCTAATATATACTGTATATATTATAAAACTGCTACCATTCAAAACTGAAATGGATGCATGTGGATTCCAATTTTGGCTGTAATGTCCCTTTAATGAAAGAAAATATAATTTATACTTACATGATAAAATATTTTCTTTCCTGGCATGGAGAGTCCACAAATCCATTCAATTAATAGTGGGAATTCAACTCCTGGCCACCAGGTGGAGGCAAAGAATACCCCAGCAAAGCTCAAGTATCCTCCGACTACCCACAATCCCCAGTCATTCAGCCAAGGAATTATGGAACGAGAAAAAGACACAAAGGGTAAAGAGGTGCCTGAGGATTAGAAAAATGACAAAAAGCCGTCTTAAAAATAAGGGTGGATCGTGGACTCTCCATGCCAGGAAAGAAAATCATTTATTAGATAAGTATAAATTATGTTTTCTTTCCAAAGGCATGGAGAGTCCACAAATCCATTCAATTACTAGTGGGAACCAATACCAAAGCTAGAGTCCACAGAATGGAAGGGAGGGATACACAAGACAGGCAAACCTAAACAGAAGGCACCACTGCTTGAAGAACTATCCTCCCAAAAGAAACCTCAGCTAAGGCAAAACATAACATTTGGAATATTTGGAAAAAGTATGCAATGATGAGCAAGTGGCCGCCTTGCAATTTTTTTCCATAGAAGCATCATTTTTAAAGGCCCAAGAGAAAGTGACAGCCCTAGTGGAGTGAGATGAAATTTTCTCTAGAGGCTACTGTCCAGCTGTCTCATAAGCCAATCGCATAAAACTTCTCAACCAGAAGGAGGAAATAGAAGAAGTGGCCTTCTGACCCCTCTGTTTACCAGAAAAGACAACAAAGAGCAGAAGATTGACGGAAATCTTAGTAGCCTGTAAATAGAACTTTAAAGCATGCACAACATCCAGATTGTGCAACAACCGCTCCTTCTTAGAGGAAGGATTAGGACAAAATGAAGGAACAACAATTTCTTGGTTAATATTGCGTACCGAAACCACCTAATGTAGAAATCCTAATTTAGTACAGAGAACCGCATTATCCGCATGAAGAATAAGATAAGGAGAATCACACTGTAGAGCCGAAAGCTCCAAAACTCTACGGGCAGAGGAAATTGCCATCAGAAATAAAACCTTCCAGGACAATAACTTGATATTAACAGAATGCATAGGCTCAAATGGAGCCTGCTGCAGAACTTTTAAGAACCAAATTAAGACTCCGAGGAGGAGCAATTGACTTAAACACACCCCTGATTCTAACTAAAACCTGGACAAAAGATTGAACATCTGGCAAAATTGCCAAACTCTTCTGCAGAAGAATCAACAGGGTTGAAATCTGACCCTTTAGGGTACTGACTGATAAACCCTTCTCCAGGCCCTCCTGAAGAAAGGATAGAATACGGGGAATTCTCACCTGATTCCAAGAAAAATCCCTAGATCCACACCAATGTAAGGTATTTACTCCATACCTTATAATAAATCTTGAAAGTAACAGGCTTACGAGCCTGAATCATAGTCTCAATAACCTTCACAGAAAAACCTCATCTGGAGAAGACTAAGCGTTCAATCTCCAAGCAGTCAGCTTCAGAGAGACTAAGTTTGGATGGAGGAAGGGACCCTGAACTAGAAGATTCTTCCTCAGAGGCAATTTCCACTGGGAAAATGACGATATCCTCACTTGAGCCGCAAACCAAGTTCTGCGAGGCTGTGATGGAGCTATTAGAATCACCAAAGCCTGATCCTGTTTGATACAAGCTATCACCCGAGGAAGGAGGGCAACCGGAGGAAACAAATAAATTAGACCGAAATCCCATGGCACTGCCAGGACAACTACCAGAGCTGCTTGAGAATCTCTTGATCTTGCACCATATTTTGGAAGCTTGGCATTTAGACGAGATGCCATTAGATCCAGCTCAGGAACTCCCCATTTGAGGGTTAACATTGAGAAAAACTTCCGGATGGAGAGTCCATTCTCCTGGATGAAACTTCTGCCTGCTTAGATAATCTGCTTCCCAGTTGTTCACCCCTAGGATATGAATGGCAGAGAGATGACAATTGTGAGACTCTTCCCAATGAAGAATGAAAATCACCTCCTTCATAGCTAACAAGCTCTGAGTTCCTCCTTGGTAATTGATATACACCACCAAAGTGATGTTGTCCGATTAAAATCTGATAAAACGGACTGAACTTAGTTGAGGCCAAGCTGTTAGAGCATTGAGAATTGCTCTCAATTCTAGAATAATTATAGGGAGGGCAGACTTCTCCTGAGACCAAAGTCCCTGAGCTCTTAGGGACCCCTAAACTGCTCCCCAGCCTAACAGGCTGGCATCCGTGGTCACAATCTCCCAAGAAGGTCTCAGGAAACAAGTGCCCTGAGACAAATGGTTCTGGGAGATCCACCAAGACAGAGAAATCCTTGTCTGAGAATCTAAAACTATCCTCTGAGAAAGATCTGAGTGATCTTCGTTCCATTGATTAAGCATACATAACTGTAGAGGTCTCAGATGGAAGCATGCAAACGGAATAATGTCCATGAATGCCACCATGAGACCAATTACTTCCATGCATACAGCCACTGATGGATGAACAGAGGACTGAAGGGAACGATAGGCCTCCAGAAGCTTGAATTTTCTGACCTCTTTTAAAAAAATCTTCTTAGATACTGAGTCTATGATTGTCCCCAGAAAATATACCCTGGTACTTAGCACCAAGGAACTTTTCCCTAGATTCACCTTCCACCTGTGAGAGAGGAGAATAGCTAACAATAATTCTGTATGGTACATTGCTAACTGAAAAGATGGAGCATGGACCAAGATATCATCCAGGTGAGGAGCCACCGCAATCCCTAGAGATCTGGCCACAACCAAAAGATCCCCTAGAACCTTCGTAAAGATTCGAGGAGCAGTGGCAAGGCCAAAAGGTAGGGCTACAAATTGGAAATTTTGATCCAAAAAAAGCAAATCCTTTAGGTCTATGGTGGTCATAAACTGACCCTCCTGGACTAGAGGGAGAATAGAATGAATAGTCTCCATCTTGAAGGACGGGTCTTTGAGAAACTTGTCGAGAGACTTGAGGTCTAAAATGGGTCCAAAAGTTCCATCCTTCTTGAGAACCACAAAAAGATTTAAATAAAATCCCTGACCCTGTTCTGCTAAAGGAACTGGGATAATCACTCACAGGAGGACAAATCCTTTGTGCAGTTTAGGAAGGCCTCTCTCTTTACCTGGTTTACAGATAATCTTGATAATAGGAATCTGTCCCTGGGGGAACAAGACTTGAATCCTATCCTTTATTCCTGCGAGAATACATCCACTGCCCAAGGATCTGGAATGAGACAAATCCAAGCCTGCTGAAAGAAGGAAAGCCTGCCCCCTACTTGATCCATAACTGGATCGGGGGAGGCCCCTTCATGCTGACTTAGCCTAAGCAGGAGGCTTTCTGGATTGCTTACCCTTGTTCCAGGGCTGGCAAGCTCACCAAAAAGTCTTGGCTTGCTTAGATTTAGAAGACGAGGAAGATCTCTGTCCCTTAAAGTTACGAAATGTAGAAGTCTGACTACCCTTGGGTCTATTCTTCTTATCCTGTGGTAAAAAAAAACTCCCTTTCCACCACTAACCGAGGAAATGATCTCTGCCAAACCAGAACCAAATAAAGTCTTACCCTTAAAGGGTAGAGACAGCAGCTTGGATTTAGAAGTCACATCCACAGAACAAGACTTTAACCAAAGGGCTCTGTGGGCTAGTATCGCAAAACTAGAAATCTTTGCTGCCAGCCTAACAACTTGCATACTGGCATCACAGATAAAAGTATTACCCAGCTTTAGAGCTTTGATTCTATCCTGGATCTCCTCTATAGTAGTCTCCTCTGAAATTAGATCAGACAATGAGCCACACCAATAAGAGGCTGCACCAGCAACTGTCGCAATTCTAGCAATTGGTTGCCATTGCAAACCCTGATGAAGAAATATCTTTCTTAAATAACCCTCCAGTTTCTTATCCATAGGGTCTCTAAAAAAGGAACTATCTTCAAGAGGAATAGCAGTTCTCTTGGTTAAGGTAGATATAGCGCCCTCTACTCTAAGAACAGTGTGCCACAGATCTTGCACTGAATCAGCCACAGGAAACATCTTTTTAAACACAGGAGATCGGTTAAAAGGAACACCAGGCTCTTCCCATTGCTGAAATATAATGTCAGACATGCGATCTGGAACAGGAAAAACCTCCACAGATTTAGGTTTGACATAAAAAACTCTATTAAGTTTATTAGCCTCTTTAGGAGCCTCTGCAACTGTTTCAGAGTCATCCAAAGTAGCTAAAACCTCCTTCAAAAGTAAACGGAGATGCTCCAATTTAAATCTAAAATTAACCTCCTCAGAATCTGCTGTACTAGGAACTGTAAATTCTGAATCAGAGATCTCGCCCTCAGAAGCTGCAGAGGAATGATCCTCGCTAGATAACTGAGAAAGACTAACCAAATCAGTCTTGGCAGAATCAGAACCCATGGAAATGTTCTTAGATTTCCTCTTCCTTTTACCAGAACTAGGTAAAGCACTTAGGGCTACAGAAACTGCAAAATTCAACTGCGCAGCAAAATCTATTGGCAAAAAAACACTCACAGAGACTGACTGAGAGGAACTGCAGGGCACTGTATGTGAATCTGTCAAAGACTGGGAGATGTTAGCAGAAGGCTGAGGCAACCACATAACAGCATTATCCTGAGAAAAAGAAGGCTCAGAAAAGGAACCCTTATCCTTAAATAATACAAATTTATTAAGGCAAAGGGAACAAAATTGCGCAGGAGATATAACCTGGGCATCTACACAATAAAGACTTTTATCAAATGACAGAGAAAGCTTGGGATCGGCATCCATAGTAAATAAAATAGCCTTTTATTTCCCTTATACTCTAATTTCAATATAAAAAATTAGAATTAAATTCTAAGCATAGATAAATAATTATTAAAACCGGCACCTCTACACCCCAGCCATGCTGGAGAGACTCACCCAACCGGTAACCAGGAATCCAATCCACACAAGCAGATAAATCCTGTTCAAACTGCAGATCCTAGAAAGCTGCAAACATCAGAGAAAAGTGACAGGCAGGAAAAACGATCTAATGCCAGAAAATCCGGGCTGTCTCCTTGAAAATACAGCTTCCAAACAGCCTGCTAGAAACAAACTGTTCAGCACTCAGGAGGTAACAGAGCGGTCACATGATCGCAAATTCAAAAGTAAGGTGCGGTCCAACAACTTTCTTAAAGAGATATTACCCAAACTAAATAAAAAGTAAACTTGTGCAAACAAATTCCCATAGCCAAGATAAAAAAAAGATTTTATATGACAGAACAGTGCCCTGAACTGCTGCCCAATAAATCCCCAACCTTTAAAAGGGATATTCAGTCCCATAACGATCCACCTTGTTCTCTAAGTATCTTTTTTTTTTAAACAAGGAACTCCTAAGTGCTGCATCCTTCTCACCTAGAAGGTAATAGCACCTACCTGTGTATCCGCTGTAGGGCAGGTACAGCAAACAGGGGTGACAGAATCCTCATTGACATAGACTTGTAGATAAAGAAAAAACAGAGTAACCAACCCTGGTTTTCTATATAGGGGTAGCAAAAATGTTGGAAGGTAAGCAAAGACTACCTCACCATCTTCCAACTGCTAAAAGTCACCATTACTCTTACTAAAGAGAATTACATGGACACAGCATAACCCCAATGCTTGCTTGCAGGGAAAAGTACCCATTAAAGGATTAACAACTTGATTTCTTCAGACACCTTCTTCGCACATTACCTACAATGTTACACAGGCGAAGAATGACTGGGGATTGTGGGTAGTGGGAGGATACTTGAAGCTTTGCGGGAGTGTTTTTTGCCTCCACCTGGTGGCCAGGAGTTGAATTCCCACTAGTAATTGAATGGATTTGTGGACTTTCCATGCCATTGGAAAGAAAAGGATTTTTATGGTAAGAGTAGTAAAGATGTGGGACTAGCTAACGACTCTATGACTATATTATACCAGATATAAGTAAAGTTAAATTAACAGTTAATCTATCGTATTATCACAAGTAGAATTTCTGGTTTTAATAAAAAAAAATACCTATCATCATTATATATCTCAGTCCACACCCACAAGTTTGTAGTTACACAACAAATGTGGAATCAAAATTACTCCTCACACCAATGTTAAATTCTTCTAATCTATCTTTGTTATAATATTTTGTTGAGCACACATATTACATATTGGTTTTCCAGATTTAAGGGCTAGATTTATCAAAGCCATTCTCCTTTAATACCATCCAAAATAGCGCATACAACCTGATCGTCATATTCATCACAGCACTCTGCGCCTATAATTCTGAAAGAAAATTCTTTGCACTCCGCTTACATTTGCCTAGGCGCACAGGCACGCTCCCGAGTGCAAGAATATACATTAGTAATAGGCGTAATTTAACAGCCCGACCTACAAATACGCACAGTTTCTAATTTATCATTGCTTTGCGCTAATAGGGAACTGCAATTTCGGCTTAAATTGCGTGTTGTATATTTCGCCATACAGACTGAGGCGAACACCGTTATAATACATGCTTTTACATCTTGTGATGCAGTACTTTCTACTTTAACTAATTTTTCAAAGGCTCAGCGCCAATAAGAGACTGTTATTGCCAGAAATTTGCGCTTCCACTTGCACATATGGTTACCAACAGTTATATATACGTATATATATATCGATATATTGATATATTTATTTTTGCAATCTTAAATTATCAACATATGGCAAAAACAGCACACAAACATTATATAATATAAATATAAGCTAAATGTTAACTTAAAAAAACGCTTTTTTAACCCCTTAAGGACCAGCGACGTACCCTGTATGTCACTGGCCTTTTTTTGGGACTTGATTGTTTTATAGCGCGGTCTTGCCACCAGCGTTGAGACTGCTCTAATCCACAAAGCCTGCTGGAGGGTGGGTATTAATAGCGTCTTCTTGCTAGACTTGTGCTATTATGTCCTGAAAAAACCCTTAACGACCAGTGACATACAGGGTACATTGTGGTCATTAAGGGGTTAATAACCAAAACATGGCTACGTAAATATTTATAGGGATGTACTGTGATAAATAGGGAGTAAATAGTGAGTAAATGCTTTTTCCGACAGGAGAAATTTATCATTATTACGCCCCAGCTCGTCTGCGCAAAGTTACGTCTATTTTTTTTATAAATTCAGGTGAGCTGGGGCGCAGTTACAGGTGAAGCACATACAGAGTTCGCCTAGCCTTTGATAAATCTAGCCCTTAGTGTCCCTTTAACGGTATTCAACCAATTATTATATTTGTCTTCAACTTACAGGGGGCAAGAAGGTTCTTAAAGTTTTTATCTTTTTTTAATTTTATTTGGGATTTGTCATCTAAAGTAAGTCCCAAAAAGGGATCCGCTTTTAGTATGGCCCAATGTTTCTGCAGAACCTTTTTTAACAACCCTGGCCCCTTCATTAAATGTGGTAATAAAACGTACTGGTTGAAAGTCTTGTGTTTTATATATATCTTGCTCCCATATTAGGTTTTCTAATTGGGTTTAATATTGATTCTCTATCAACCTCCAATGCTTTCTGTCTTGCTTATTTTAACATATTCTCATTATATCCTTTCTCCCTAAATTTGTTTTCAAGAATCTCAACTTCTTTTATGCAATCGTATGAATGGGTGCAGTTACGTTTCATTCTAAGGTATTGCCCATAAGGCACATTTTTAATCCATTCACACTTATGTGCACTCCTAGCATTGATATAGCTGTTTTTCTCTGTGGGCTTTCTAAAGTTAGAAACTACTACTGTGTTGGAATCATCAACATATAGTTTTAATAGTTTTAAATCCAAAAACTCAATATAGGCCTGTGAATATTTCCTGATGAGTTTTAAATTAAAACTTTTTACATTGATGTGATTTATAAATTTATATATGTTTATATGTGTGTACATATGAATATTTGTGTTAATATGTGTATATGTGTCTATTTATACATAAATGCACATATAAATACATATACACACACACACACACACACACATATATATATATATATATATATATATATATATATATATATATATATATATATATATATATACAGGGAGTGCAGAATTATTAGGCAAGTTGTATTTTTAAGGATTAATTTTATTATTGAACAACAAACATGTTCTCAATGAACCCAAAAAACTCATTAATATCAAAGCTGAATAGTTTTGGAAGTAGTTTTTAGTTTGTTTTTAGTTATAGCTATTTTAGGGGGATATCTGTGTGTGCAGGTGACTATTACTGTGCATAATTATTAGGCAACTTAACAAAAAACAAATATATACCCATTTAAATTATTTATTTTTACCAGTGAAAACAATATAACATCTCAACATTCACAAATATACATTTCTGACATTCAAAAACAAAACAAAAACAAATCAGTGACCAATATAGCCACCTTTCTTTGCAAGGACACTCAAAAGCCTGCCATCCATGGATTCTGTCAGTGTTTTGATCTGTTCACCATCAACATTGCGTGCAGCAGCAACCACAGCCTCCCAGACACTGTTCAGAGAGGTGTACTGTTTTCCCTCCTTGTAAATCTCACATTTGATGATGGACCACAGGTTCTCAATGGGGTTCAGATCAGGTGAACAAGGAGGCCATGTCATTAGATTTTCTTCTTTTATACCCTTTCTTGCCAGCCACGCTGTGGAGTACTTGGACGCGTGTGATGGAGCATTGTCCTGCATGAAAATCATGTTTTTCTTGAAGGATGCAGACTTCTTCCTGTACCACTGCTTGAAGAAGGTGTCTTCCAGAAACTGGCAGTAGGACTGGGAGTTGAGCTTGACTCCATCCTCAACCCGAAAAGGCCCCACAAGCTCATCTTTGATGATACCAGCCCAAACCAGTACTCCACCTCCACCTTGCTGGCGTCTGAGTCGGACTGGAGCTCTCTGCCCATTACCAATCCAGCCACGGGCCCATCCATCTGGCCCATCAAGACTCACTCTCATTTCATCAGTCCATAAAACCTTAGAAAAATCAGTCTTGAGATATTTCTTGGCCCAGTCTTGATGTTTCAGCTTGTGTGTCTTGTTCAGTGGTGGTCGTCTTTCAGCCTTTCTTACCTTGGCCATGTCTCTGAGTATTGCACACCTTGTGCTTTTGGGCACTCCAGTGATGTTGCAGCTCTGAAATATGGCCAAACTGGTGGCAAGTGGCATCTTGGCAGCTGCACGCTTGACTTTTCTCAGTTCATGGGCAGTTATTTTGCGCCTTGGTTTTTCCACACGCTTCTTGCGACCCTGTTGACTATTTTGAATGAAACGCTTGATTGTTCGATGATCACGCTTCAGAAGCTTTGCAATTTTAAGAGTGCTGCATCCCTCTGCAAGATATCTCACTATTTTTGACTTTTCTGAGCCTGTCAAGTCCTTCTTTTGACCCATTTTGCCAAAGGAAAGGAAGTTGCCTAATAATTATGCACACCTGATATAGGGTGTTGATGTCATTAGACCACACCCCTTCTCATTACAGAGATGCACATCACCTAATATGATTAATTGGTAGTAGGCTTTCAAGCCTATACAGCTTGGAGTAAGACAACATGCATGGATGATGTGGTCAAAATACTCATTTGCCTAATAATTCTGCGCTCCCTGTATATATATATATATATATATATATATATATATACATACACACATATACAGTACATATTTAGACATGTAAGTATGTATCTCTATTTTAAAGCCCTTTGAGACCTCATACCTTTGAGCCCTTATAACTTTTTTACGCAATTTGTTTTTCAATATTTTTTATTAGATGGTGTTATTTTGAGTTTAACCGTACTTTTTAATGTAGTTTTGAAGTATTTTGTGCAACTTTTTATTTGAGCTTAACAGTTAGCCAGAGCTTGTGCTATCCCACTGCACGTTAAATTCAATTGTGGTCGAGCGAACACATTTACTTTCAACTTGTAATACACTCGTCACTTCTGATGCTCGTCACTTCTGATGCTCGTCAACAGCCGCGTTATACCTGATATTGCTAGCCCTTAACTTTTAGCACGCCACTCGTAATCTAGATTCTTGTCACCCATAAATCCATCCCTCATGATCAATTTATTGGCATTGGTAGAAACTGTACTTTATTGCTGGACTATGATAAATATTCATTGGAATTGATTGACCAAGAGAGGATGTAACAAAGAAGGTTTATAAAACATCAGGGAAAAAGTTAGACAGATAAATAGAAATAAGTTATTGAGAGATAAGGTTGTCACAAAAAACTTGAAGGATATAGAAAAAAATGAAGTTCATTACAAATTATAGTAGCCATGTGTCTAACATCTTTAAAAAAATTATATGAACATTTTACAGACTAATCCAAAATTAGAACATATTGGCCCCTATTTAAGAAAGTCTGGCAGACCTGAGCCGACAGTGCGGATCAGGTCCTCCAGACCTCGCTGAATACAGCGAGCAATACGCTTGCCGTATTCAGCATTGCACCAGTAGCTCACAAGAGCTGCTGCTGCAACGCCGCCCCCTGCAGACTCGCGGCCAATGGACCACCAGCAGGGGGGTGTCAATCAACCCGATCGTACTCGATCGAGTTGATTTCCGGCGATGTCTGTCCGCCTGCTCAGGTTATGGAGCAGCGGTCTTTGTGACCGCTGCTTCATAACTGCTGTTTCTGGCGAGCCTGCAGGCTCGCCAGAAACACGGGGCATGAAGCTCCATACGGAGCTTGATAGATAGGCCCCATAGTCTCTGAAGGTTGTATGTATGTAGCAAGAAGGGCACCTACTATAGGGGATAGATTAGTCACATCTGTATATGGTCAAAGAACAAAAAAATCTAAGGAATGTTGGCTGAGCAAAAGAGGCATGTTCAGATGTTGCAAGAGGCTGTGCCAAACATGTGAATATGTTAAGGTTGGGGATGCCTTTCTGTCCAGCCAAACTGGTGACACCTACATTAAATTTAGATTAGTTTGTACATCCAAATTTATTATTTCATTACGTGTAACATTTGCAATAAGCAATATGATGGGCGCTCCAACAGGATGTTAAAAAGCCCCTCTATGATATAGACACAGATCCACCAAAAACACATATAGCGAAACATTTTGCCCATCAAAGAGTTCAAATAGAAATAATTATGAATGTGTTTCAGGTACAGGCTATAGACTACATACAAACTAACAAAAGAGGTGAAGATAGAATTGGTAAACTGTTATACAAAGAAGAGAACTGGATACTTTTCTTAAAAACAAAAGAACCATCTGGAATAAATAGACAATTGGATATTGAGTTGTTCCAGGGATAGATTACACTAGTGTTTATCTAATGGTTAAAATGTAAACTTAGTATGTGCTTACGCTAATTGATTTTATTGCCGCTTGCTTTCTTTGTAACATCTAGTAAAACGTAATAAGGAAGATACACTAAGGCAAGTGGAATGTTATGTTATCAACAGTTGTGCCTTTAAATTTAACTTGTATTTGTAACTAAAAGTGTACAATATATTATTTTAAAATGTTAGTGATAAGTGAATCTAGTGATAAATAAATTCCCCTGGGGCTGATGTCCATGATCTGTAGTCCATATAGTAGATGCTGATGTCTGTGCCCTGTAAATACCAAGTACTCTCTTGATACATCTACAGTATAATATAAATATGGAGTTATTATCTTTCTTTAAAAAAAGTAAAACGGTGCTGACAACTATATATATATTATATCTGTATGCTGATTTAGAGTTGGTATTGCTAGCGCTGTTGTTTGTAAGTAAGGTATATGCTTCATATCTATTAATAATATGATTTTGAAATCATGTGCATATATTCACTCTTTTGGAAAGTGTAGAGAGGAACAGATAAACATACTTACCACTACTACTGAAAAAAAAACTGGCAAGTCTTTGATAGGCTAGATTGTCCGCTATGTCATTTCAGTGCACAGATAAATACATACAGGGAGTGCAGAATTATTAGGCAAGTTGTATTTTTGAGGATTAATTTTATTATTGAACAACAACCATGTTCTCAATGAACCCAAAAAACTCATTAATATCAAAGCTGAATAGTTTTGGAAGTAGTTTTTAGTTTGTTTTTAGTTTTAGCTATTTTAGGGGGATATCTCTGTGTGCAGGTGACTATTACTGTGCATAATTATTAG
Source organism: Bombina bombina (assembly GCF_027579735.1). NCBI lineage: Eukaryota > Metazoa > Chordata > Amphibia > Anura > Bombinatoridae > Bombina > Bombina bombina. Next base: position 639,262,500 of record NC_069501.1, on the reverse strand, counting down.
GCAACTTAACAAAAAACAAATATATACACATTTCAATTATTTATTTTTACCAGTGAAACCAATATAACATCTCAACATTCACAAATATACATTTCTGACATTCAAAAACAAAACAAAAACAAATCAGTGACCAATATAGCCACCTTTCTTTGCAAGGACACTCAAAAGCCTGCCATCCATGGATTCTGTCCGTGTTTTGATCTGTTCACCATCAACATTGCGTGCAGCAGCAACCACAGCCTCCCAGACACTGTTCAGAGAGGTGTACTGTTTTCCCTCCTTGTAAATCTCACATTTGATGATGGACCACAGGTTCTCAATGGGGTTCAGATCAGGTGAACAAGGAGGCCATGTCATTAGATTTTCTTCTTTTATACCCTTTCTTGCCAGCCACGCTGTGGAGTACTTGGACGCGTGTGATGGAGCATTGTCCTGCATGAAAATCATGTTTTTCTTGAAGGATGCAGACTTCTTCCTGTACCACTGCTTGAAGAAGGTGTCTTCCAGAAACTGGCAGTAGGACTGGGAGTTGAGCTTGACTCCATCCTCAACCCGAAAAGGCCCCACAAGCTCATCTTTGATGATACCAGCCCAAACCAGTACTCCACCTCCACCTTGCTGGCGTCTGAGTCAGACTGGAGCTCTCTGCCCTTTACCAATCCAGCCACGGGCCCATCCATCTGGCCCATCAAGACTCACTCTCATTTCATCAGTCCATAAAACCTTAGAAAAATCAGTCTTGAGATATTTCTTGGCCCAGTCTTGACGTTTCAGCTTGTGTGTCTTGTTCAGTGGTGGTCGTCTTTCAGCCTTTCTTACCTTGGCCATGTCTCTGAGTATTGCACACCTTGTGCTTTTGGGCACTCCAGTGATGTTGCAGCTCTGAAATATGGCCAAACTGGTGGCAAGTGGCATCTTGGCAGCTGCACGCTTGACTTTTCTCAGTTCATGGGCAGTTATTTTGCGCCTTGGTTTTTCCACACGCTTCTTGCGACCCTGTTGACTATTTTGAATGAAACGCTTGATTGTTCGATGATCACGCTTCAGAAGCTTTGCCATTTTAAGAGTGCTGCATCCCTCTGCAAGATATCTCACTATTTTTGACTTTTCTGAGCCTGTCAAGTCCTTCTTTTGACCCATTTTGCCAAAGGAAAGGAAGTTGCCTAATAATTATGCACACCTGATATAGGGTGTTGATGTCATTAGACCACACCCCTTCTCATTACAGAGATGCACATCACCTAATATGCTTAATTGGTAGTAGGCTTTCGAGCCTATACAGCTTGGAGTAAGACAACATGCATAAAGAGGATGATGTGGTCAAAATACTCATTTGCCTAATAATTCTGCACTCCCTGTATATTGGGCCAGGGTGAATTGGCCCAAGTCAGCCAATAATAAATTTACCCCCATGTGTGCATTATGTGTAATTTATATATATTATACTGTAAAATTGTTTGCTATACTTTTTTCGTACTTTGATTATTGTAAAAAACTGTGTGTATAAAGCACATTTTTCTTTGGACAAATAGAAGAGATACTAAACATTAGCAAAGCTTATTATTCCCCAGATTTTATAAATCAATGGCATCTCTTTGGAATAATGGTTTAAATATTTTTTATGTCACATGTGTTTGTGTATTTGTTTTTATTCTTAAATCATGCAATTTATTAAAAGATGGAAACAGGTTAAATGGGATATTATGTCAGTAGATACATTTTAAGTGGGTTCAGGAACCCAGACCTGTTAATCATAAGTATGAAAAAAAATATATTATTCTAGTGGCCCAAATAAGAAAAATGGAGTATGTATTATGTTTTTAAAAAGAGTTTCCTGTTCAAGTAATAACACTAGAGAAAGGTAAGGAAGGAAGGTATTTAGGGATAACTGGACTATTATTTGGAAGACCCATAACTATTATTAATGTATGCCCAAAATAAAAAAACAAGCTTTTTAAAAGAATATTGTGATAAAATAATTGGTTGCATAATCAACAAATGCATGATAAAAAGACAAATCAATAGCACTTAGGGTTCAATTTATCAAAGCGTCAACTGATAATATGTTTGAATTCCACGTTGTTTTTGTCGCGCGATTGATCCTCCGTAGTTATCAAAGCGTCAAGATCGGCAAATGTTGAAATTTGTGATGTAAAATACAATCCTGCAATCTCAATTCGACGCAGATCAATGCTTGTGTCATTACAGATGTTTTGAATTCACATCTGACTCTATTTGACACTTTTCCCAATTTATCAAACATTTAACAGGTACGCTCGCGTGGAATCCGACGTAGCGTACCTAGTTCTCAATCGGCCACCCTTGAGGTCTTGGATGCCATAGAACTCAATGGGAGTCTGATAACACAGAAAGCTTATGTTCAATGCTGCAAGAGAATGAAGTATATTACATAATAAAAGTAAATTAGAAACTTTATTAAAATTTTATACCCTTTCTAAATCAAACAATATTATTGCTCCACATTTGGTGCACCTGTGATGGGGTGGTTTATAAAACTAGATTGCAATAAAGAGGGTTTACACAGGTACAGAGAGAAAACTGGCCCAGCTCCTAAAATATCAATTGATTGCAAATAAATACATATGATACCCTGATTACGTTATATTTGTAATTATTTCTGCTCAGAATAATAATACATTTACAATATATACATATAGTGGTATAAATAAACACAGAGATATGAAAGACAACATTGTTTAGAACAAAAAAAGGAATTTAGGGACATGTAAATATGTTTGCAAAAGATTTCTGACATAACACACACACACACACACATATATATATATATATATATATATATATATATACACAAGTATGTGCTAAGATATATGTACAAATTCTAGCATTAATAATCATTTATAAAACAAAACATGAGATAAAAGCATATCATGACTTCTAGAAATACAAATACAAAAATAAGGTAGGAATAGTAAAATTGAAATCAGTTGATGGTAGAATAATAGAAGGAGATAAGCAGATTGCAGACTGTCTCAATGATTACTTCTGTTCTGTTTTCACTAAAGATTGTGAAGATACAATGTCTACATTAAAGGGACAGTCAACACCAGAATTTTTGTTGTTTTAAAAGATTGATAATCCCTTTATTACCCATTCCCCAGTTTTGCATAACCAACACAGTTATAATAATACATGTTTTACCTCTGTGATTAACTTGTATCTAAGCATCTTCTGACAGCCCCCTGATCACATGACATTTTATTTATTATCTATTGACTTTCATATTAGCCAATTAGTGCAGTGTCTGCCACAATCCACGGGCGTGCTCACAATGTTATCTATAGGGTTTACCTGAACTAGCTCTCCCCTGCTGTGAAAAGCAAATACAAAAACATGTGATTAGAGGCGGCCTTCAAGGGCTTAGAAATTATCATATGAGCCTTCCTAGGTCTAAGATTCAACTAATAATACTAAAAGAACAAAGCAAAATTGGTGATAAAATTAAATTGGAAAGTTGTTTAAAATTTCATGCCCTATTTGAAACATGAAAGTTTGTTTTGGACTTGACTGTCCCTTTAAGGGATGCTATGCAAAATAGAAACAAGGTTAACAGTAATCTTTTTACAGAGGATGAGGTTTTGTTAGCATTATCAAAAATAAATGTTACAAAGGCAGTGGGTCCTGATAATATTCATCCAAGGGTTTTAAAAGAACTTCGATCAGTGCTAACTGTCCCATTAACTGATCTGTTTAATCAGTCACTATTAACAGGAGCTGTCCCAGATGATTGGAGAATAGCAAATGTAATACCTCTTCATAAAAAGGGCAGTAGAGAAGAATCTGGCAACTACAGGCCAGTTAGTTTAACTTCAGTAGTAGGGAAATTAATGGAAAGCCTCTTAAAAGAAAGAATTATGACTTACAAAAAGACAAACAATTTAGAGGACCAAAATCAGCATGGTTTTACTTCAGGGAGATCATGTCAGACTAATCTAATTGACTTCTTTGATTATGTAACAAAAGTATTAGACAAGGGAGGAGCAGTTGATGTAGCATATCTAGATTTCAGCAAAGCATTTGACACCGTCCCACACAATAAACTTATTCACAAACTATATCTCCTTGGTCTAGATTCAAAAATTGTGAACTGGGTGGAATGCTGGCTTAAGGACAGAAAACAAAGTGTCTTAGTAAATGGAGTTCATTCAGCAGAGGGGGCTGTTACTAGTGGTGTTCCTCAGGGGTCAGTTCTGGGGCCTGTTTTGTTTAACATATTTATCTGTGATATCAGCAAAGGGCTACAGGGGAAAGTATGTCTCTTTCCAGATGATACAAAAATTTGCAACAGAGTGGATGTTCCAGGGGGGGTAGACAAAATGAGAAGTGATATACAACAATTGGAGGATTGGACAAACGACTGGGATCTAAAGTTTAACACAGCAAAGTGTAAAATAATGCATTTAGGGAAGAAAAATCCAAATGTTAATTACAGACTCAATGACACTTTACTGACTGTTACAGACGAGGAACAGGACTTGGGAATTATTATTTCAGATGATTTAAAACTTAGTAAACAATGTAGTAATGCAGCGAGTAAGGCTAGCAGAATGCTTGGATGTATTGGTAGAGGTATTTGCAGCAGAAATAGTAAGGTTCTTATGCCACTTTATAGATCATTAGTTAGGCCTCATCTTGAGTATTGTGTGCAGTTCTGGAGGCCATATCTTCAGAAGGATATTAGCAAACTTGAATCTGTCCAAAGGAGGGCTACCAAAATGGTACATGGTCTAAAAAATAAAACTTACCAGGATAGGCTCAATGACCTAAATATGTATAGCTTAGAGGAGAGAAGGGAAAGAGGTGATATGATAGCAACTTTCAAGTACATTAAAGGGTTTAGTAAAACTGAGGCTGTGGGTATTTTACATAAAATGGAAAATTCAAGAACAAGGGGTCATGAGCTCAAGCTAAAGGGTAGTAGATTCAGGAGTAATTTGAGGAAGCACTTCTTTACAGAAAGAGTGATTGATTTATGGAATAAACTTCCTCAAGAGGTAGTAGCAACAAACACTGTGGGGGACTTTAAAAATGCATGGGACAAGCATAGGGCTATCCTACGAACTAGATAAGTTTATACTGTTAGGTAAGGTCGGGCAGACTTGCTGGGCCTATGGCTCTTATCTGCCGTCAATATCTATGTTTCTATGTTTCTATGTTTCTATGTTTCTACATTTATGTGAAAGTATCATATAACAGATTTTTTTGTATAACAAATAAAAATAAAAATAACTTTCTATGAGATATTGTTTGTTGAGGTATAAATGTAGCTATTTCTTGGACATTAACAGTTGAAAAATAAAAGATTAGCTTTTTAGAGAAATGTGCTTGTTCATGGACAGTACTGATATGGTATAAATAAAGTTGGGATAAACCCGAATAACCGCAACATCAATGACTGTTAGTTAACAACAGTCCGATGCTCTTCGCACCGTACTTGAGGCGCGTGTTTTTGATGGCTTTTTTGATAAATAAGGGTATCGTATTCAGATCTGCGTCAGCGATGTCTGGCAAGCATATTGACACTGGTGAATGCACTGAGAATGACGCTTTGATAAATTGACCCCTTAGTCTAAATTTAAATGAGTAGTATATTTTTTTCTGACAAATTTCAAAGTTATGTCTATTTCCACTCCACCTATATCAGATGACAGTCATCAGCCAATCACAAATGCATATAGGTATATTCTGTGAATTCTTGCACATGCTCAGTAGTGGTTGGTGACTCAAAAAGTGTAAATATAAAAATACTTTGCACATTTTGTTAATGGAAGTAAATTGGAAAGTTGTTTAAAATTGCTGCTCTATCTGAATCATGAAAGTTTAATTTTGATTTGAGTGTCCCTTTAAATCAAAGGGAAGATTGTTCAACAGGAACCCCAATCCAAAAAGGAAAGAATCGACATTTCATTCAAAGGTTTATAAACATCACACAACAAGAATAGATTTTTTTTTTAATAGATGTTAATAATATAAATTTAATAAAAATAATTAAGATTCACCCCATTACTAGCTCAGATCGTGTTATGCTAAAACAGAATACAAATTGGCCAGAAAAATCAGCATTTTACTGGCTTTTAGCTGAGTTCTTGAATAAAAACAAAACAAAAAAATAATAGAATAACAGCTGATTCAATAAATTCTACAAAACACAGATGATCAATGTAATACTAAAATAACATATGATGCATATAAATGCGTAATTAAAAGAGAATATATAAAACAAAAGGCTATTAAGAAGAAAAATCAAATCAGGTACAAAGAAGACTTACAACACAAATTACAGATTTAGACAATGATCATACAAATAATATGGACATTTATAATAAATTGACCCAAGTAATAGAAGAAATTCAATTTATCATGAGTCACAAGATCAAGAAGCGGTTAATAGATGAATCACGGCCGAATGTGGTGAAAACGTTTGCTGCTCCTCACTTGACATGTCTCCGGTAAATACTGTTGATCCCTTAAAATATTCTAAGGGTTTTTGAGGATAAAAAATTTAACTAGGAACATTGTTACTCATTGCCTAATTGAGCTGATATATTTTGTTATTCACTGCCAATTAATTAAGCCTGCACAATGTGACATCTTGCTAAGCAGCCGTTCTGGCTTTTTTGTGACTCATTGTCGAAAATTATTTTCAATAAGTCTTACAAGAGATTGGGTTTTAAATAACCATATTTTATTTGTAATATTTTGGGCATTTTAATAAGTATTATATTGTATTGTATTATATAAATGTTGTCTTTAGTTAAATGGACAGTCTAGTCAAAATTAAAGGACCACTCAATAATTGCAAAAAGCAAAACCAAAATAATAGAACCTGTGCGTAGTACAATTAAGAAACAATGACCTAGATTACAAGTTGTGCGGTACGGCTATACCGCTGAAACATTGGCGTTCGCGAGCGGAATATTCATCTCACCCGTATTGCAAGTAGCGGGGGTATGGCTATACCGCTAGCGTTTTAGTCTATACCGCAACGATCCATTCCGCACTCAAAAAATGGCTTTTGAGTATGGAATTTTCAGGCCACCCGTAATTCAGGTTGTTCGGACCAGCTATTACGCTATCGTTATGGCTTATACCACCACGATCCATTCCACTATCAAAGACCAGTAGTTAAGTATTTTGTGAAACAAAAATGTTTCACAAAATTCATAACTAAAATGTTACAAAGTACACTAACACCGATACACTACCTATTAACCCCTAAACCACCATCCTCCCACATTGCAAATACTAAAATAAACCTATTAATCCCTATTCTGCCGCCCACCCACATCGCCACCACTAAATAAACCTATTAACCCCTAAACCCGCCGACCCCCCATATCGCTAACACCTAAATAAAACTATTAACACGTAATCCGCTGCCCCCGACATCGCAGACACTAAATAAAGTTATTAACCCCTAATCCACTGCCCTAACGCATCGCAACTAAACCTATTAACCCCTAAACCGCCAAACACCCACATCACAACAAAGTGTTAGGTTTTTCTGGGTTTTTTGGGGGTGGTTTTTTTTAGGGGCAATGTGTAGCTTAGATTTATTTTAGTTAGGTCTTTTTTATTTTTGGGGTTTGGGTGGGTGGATGTTGTATTGTTAGGGAGAACTTTGAATTTTTTTTTAAAAAAGAGCTGATTTCTATAGGGTAATGCCCTACAAAAGCCCTTTTAAGGGCTATTGGTAGTTTATTGTTAGATTTGTTTTTTTTATTTTGGGGTGGCTTTTTTATAGGGGTATTAGCTTTATTTAGTGTTGGCAATGTAGGGGTATTTAGACTAGGGTTTTATGTTAGGGTGTTAGGTTTTTACATAACCTTCTTTTTTCCATAGACTTCAATGGGGAATGCATTATAGCGATCGCCATTCCGCAATCGGAGGTGTTAGTTGTTTTCTAACAGTTTTTCTCCATTGATGTCTATGGGGGAAAATGTGCACTAACTAGTCAAGTCAGGACTTGGCTTTTGTGCGGTATGGAGCATAACGCACCATAACGCACAATACATGAAGGTTTTTTTTGTAGCTTGTAATGGCAGGGCTATGGAATGTGCGAAAATAATGTATATATTATTTTTTTACATATAATATATTTCTCTAGTAAGGTGTATCCAGTCCATGGATCATCCATTACTTATGGGATATTCTCACTCCCAACAGGAAGTTGCAAGAGGACCCACAGCAAAGCTGTTATATAGCTCCTCCCCTCACTACCATATCCAGTCATTCTCTTGCAACTCTCAACGCGCATGGAGGTAGTAAGAGGAGAGTGGTGAAAAATAGTTAGTTTATTAACTTCAATCAAAAGTTTGTTATTTTAAATAGTACCAGAGTTGTGCTATTTTTTCTCAGGCAGAGATAGAAGAAGAATTTGCCTGAGTTTTCTATGATCTTAGCAGGTTGTAACTAAGATCCATTGCTGTTCTCACACATGTCTGAGGAGTGAGGTAACTTCAGAGGGAGAATGGCGTGCAGTTTATTCTGCTATCAGGTATGTGCAGTTATGATTTTTTCTAGGATTGGAAATGCTAGAAAATGCTGCTGATTCCTGATAAATGTAAGTTAAGCCTGAATACAGTGATTTAATAACGATTAGTATCATGCTTACTCTCAGGGGTAATACCCTTATAGATATGCAATATAAAACGTTTGCTGGCATGTTTAATCGTTTTTTTTATATATGCTTGGTGATAAAACTTATTGGGGCCTAATTTTTTCCACATGGCTGGCTGTATTTTTGCCTAGAAACAGTTTCCTGAGGCTTTCCACTGTTGTAATATGAGTGGGAGGGGCCTATTTTAGCGCTTTTTTGCGCAGTTAAAATTACAGACTGAGACATCCAGTTTTCCTCAGGAGTCCCCTGAATGCTTCAGGACATCTCTAAAGAGCCTAAAATCGTTTATTGGGGAAGGTAGGAGCCACAGTAAAGCTGTGGCACTTTGCTGGGACTGTTAAAAAACATCTATGTCGTTTTTTTGATCCGTTTTTTGAAATAAGGGGTTAATCATCCATTTGCAAGTGGGTGCAATGCTCACTGTTTTTCAAATTTTGACAAAATTTGTTTCCCTTAAAGGCACAGTACCGTTTTTTTTTATATAGCTTGTTAACTTGAATTAAAGTGTTTTCCAAGCTTGCTAGTCTCATTGCTAGTCTGTATAAACATGTCTGACATAGAGGAAACTCCTTGTTCATTATGTTTAAAGGCCATGGTGGAACCCGCTCTTAGAATGTGTACCAATTGTACTGACTTCACTCTAAGCAATAAAGATCATATTATGTCTTTAAAAAAATTATCACCAGAGGAATCTAGTGAGGGGGAAGTTATGCCAACTAACTCTCCCCACGTGTCAGATTCTTTGACTCCCGCTCAAGGGACTCACGCTGAAATGGCGCCAAGTACATCAAGGGCACCCATAGCGTTTACTTTACAAGACATGGCGGCAGTCATGGATAATACACTGTCAGCGGTATTAGCCAGACTACCTGAATTTAGAGGTAAGCGAGATAGCTCTGGGGCTAGACTAAATGCAGAGCATACTGACACTTTAAGAACCATGTCTGATACTGCCTCACAATATGCTGAAGCTGAAGAAGGAGAACTTCAGTCTGTGGGTGATGTTTCTGATTCAGGGAGAATCCCTGATTCTGATATTTCTACATTTAAATTTAAGCTTGAACACCTCCGCATATTACTTAAAGAGGTTTTAGCTGCTCTGAATGACTGTGACACAATTGCAGTGCCAGAGAAATTGTGTAGACTGGATTAATACTATGCAGTGCCGGTGTGTACTGATGTTTTTCCAATACCTAAAAGGTTTACAGAAATTATTAATAAGGAATGGGATAGACCAGGTGTGCCGTTCTCTCCCCCTCCTATTTTTAGAAAAATGTTTCCTATAGACGCCACCACACGGGACTTATGGCAGACAGTCCCTAAGGTGGAGGGAGCAGTTTCTACTTTAGCAAAGCGTACTACTATCCCTGTCGAGGACAGTTGTGCTTTTTCAGATCCAATGGATACAAAATTAGAAGGTTACCTTAAGAAAATATTTTGTCAACAAGGTTTTATCCTACAGCCCCTTGCATGCATTGCCCCTGTCACTGCTGCTGCGGCGTTCTGGTTTGAGTCTCTGGAAGAGGCGTTACAGGTAGCGACTCCATTGGATGAAATACTTGGCAAACTTAGGGCACTTAAGCTAGCCAATTCTTTTGTCTCTGGTGCCATTGTTCATTTGACTAAACTAACGGCTAAGAATTCTGGTTTTGCTATACAGGCGCGCAGAGCGCTATGGCTTAAATCATGGTCAGCTGACGTGACTTCAAAATCTAAGCTACTTAACATTCCCTTCAAGGGGCAGACCTTATTCGGGCCTGGTTTGAAGGAGATTATTGCTGATATCACTGGAGGTAAAGGTCATGCCCTTCCTCAGGACAGGTCCAAATCCAGGGCCAAACAGTCTAATTTTCGTGCCTTTCGAAACTTCAAGGCAGGTGCAGCATCAACCTCCTCTAATGCAAGACAAGAGGGAACTGTTGCTCAGTCCAAAGCGGTCTGGAGGCCAAACCAGACCTGGAACAAAGGTAAGCAGGCTAAAAAACCTGCTGCTGCCTCTAAGACAGCATGAAGGAACGGCCCCCTATCCGGTAACGGATCTAGTGGGGGGCAGACTTTCACTCTTTGCCCAGGCATGGGCAAGAGATGTTCAGGTTCCCTGGGCGTTGGAAATTATATCCCAGGGGTATCTTCTGGACTTCAAAGCTTCTCCCCCCATAGGGAGATTTCACCTTTCACAATTATCTGCAAACCAGATAAAGAGAGAGGCACTCTTACACTGTGTAAGAGACCTCCTAATTATGGGAGTGATCCATCCAGTTCCAAAAGAGGAACAGGGACAGGGTTTTTACTCAAATCTGTTTGTAGTTCCCAAGAAAGAGGGAACATTCAGACCAATTTTGGATCTAAAGATCTTAAACAAATTCCTCAGAGTTCCATCATTCAAGATAGAATCTATTCGTACCATCCTACCTATGATCCAGGAGGGTCAATATATGACTACAGTGGATCTAAAGGATGCTTACCTTCACATTCCGATACACAAAGATCATCATCGGTTTCTCAGGTTTGCCTTTCTAGACAGGCATTACCAGTTTGTAGCTCTTCCCTTTGGATTAGCTACAGCCCCAAGAAGCTTCACAAAGGTTCTAGGGTCCCTTCTGGCGGTCCTAAGGCCGCGGGGCATAGCAGTAGCCCCTTATTTAGACAACATCCTAATACAGGCGTCAAACTTCCAAATTGCCAAGTCTCATACAGACATAGTACTGGCTTTTCTGAGGTCGCATGGGTGGAAAGTGAACAAGGAAAAGAGTTCTCTATCCCCACTCACAAGAGTTTCCTTTCTAGGGACTCTGATAGATTCTGTAGAAATTAAAATTTACCTGACGGAGTCCAGGTTATCAAAGCTTCTGAATTCCTGCCGGGTTCATTCCATTCTGCGCCCTTCGGTGGCTCAGTGTATGGAAGTAATCGGCTTAATGGTAGCGGCAATGGACATAGTGCAGTTTGCACGCTTACATCTCAGACCGCTGCAACTATGCATGCTCAGTCAGTGGAACGGGGATTACACAGATTTGTCTCCTCAACTGAATCTGGACCAAGTGACCAGGGATTCTCTTCTCTGGTGGCTATCTCGGGTCCATCTGTCCAAAGGTATGACCTTTCGCAGGCCAAATTGGACAATTGTAACAACAGATACCAGCCTTCTAGGTTGGGGTGCCGTCTGGAACTCCCTGAAGACTCAGGGATCGTGGACTCAGGAGGAGTCTCTCCTTCCAATAAATATTCTGGAGCTAAGAGCGATATTCAATGCTCTTCAGGCTTGGCCTCAGTTGGCAACTCTGAGGTACATCAGATTTCAGTCGGACAACATCACGACTGTGGCTTACATCAACCATCAAGGGGGAACAAGAAGTTCCCAAGCGATGTTAGAAGTCTCAAAGATAATTCATTGGGCAGAGATACACTCTTGCCATCTATCAGCTATTCATATCCCAGGTGTAGAGAACTGGGAGGCGGATTTTCTAAGTTGACAGACTTTTCATCCGGGGGAGTGGGAACTCCATCCGGAGGTGTTTGCACAAGTGATTCATCACTGGGGCAAACAAGAACTGGATCTCATGGCGTCTCGACAGAACGTCAAGCTTCCTTGTTATGGATCCAGGGACCGAAGGGCAACGCTGATAGACGCTCTAGCAGCGCCCTGGTCTTTCAACCTGGCTTACGTGTTTCCACCGTTTCCTCTGCTCCCTCGTCTGATTGCCAAGATCAAGCAGGAGAGAGCATCGGTGATTCTAATAGCGCCTGCATGGCCACGCAGGACCTGGTATGCAGATCTAGTGGGCATGTCATCATTGCCACCATGGACTCTGCCTCTGAGACAGGACCTTCTACTTCAGGGTCCTTTCCTCCATCCAAATCTAATTTCTCTGAGACTGACTGCATGGAGATTGAACGCTTGATTTTATCAAAGCGTGGCTTCTCCTAGTCAGTCATTGATACCTTAATACAGGCACGAAAGCCTGTCACTAGGAGAATTTACCATAAGATATGGCGTAAATATCTTTATTGGTGCGAATCCAAGGGCTACTCATGGAGTAAGGTCAGGATTCCCAGGATATTATCTTTTCTCCAAGAAGGCTTGGAAAAGGGTTTGTCAGCTAGTTCCTTAAAGGGACAGATTTCTGCTCTGTCTATTCTTTTGCACAAGCGTCTGGCAGATGTTACAGACATTCAGGCATTTTGTCAGGCTTTAGTCAGAATCAAGTCTGTGTTCAAACCTGTTGCTCCACCATGGAGCTTAAATTTGGTTCTTAAGGTTCTTCAAGGAGTTCCGTTTGAACCTCTTCATTCCATAGATATAAAGCTTTTATCTTGGAAAGTCCTTTTTTTGGTAGCTATTTCCTCGGCTCGTAGAGTGTCTGAGCTATCTGCCTTACAATGTGATTCTCCTTATCTGATCTTTCATTCGGATAAGGTAGTGCTACGTACCAAGCCTGGGTTTTTACCTAAGGTGGTATCTAACAAGAATATCAATCAAGAGATTGTTGTTCCATCCTTGTGTCCAAATCCTTCTTCAAAGAAGGAACGTCTATTACACAATCTGGACGTGGTCCGTGCTTTAAAGTTTTACTTACAAGCTACTAAAGATTTTCGACAAACATCTGCTTTGTTTGTTGTTTACTCTGGACAGAGGAGAGATCAAAAGGCTTCGGCAACCTCTCTTTCTTTTTGGCTAAGAAGCATAATACGCTTAGCCTATCAGACTGCTGGACAGCAGCCCCCTGAAAGGATTACAGCTCATTCTCCTAGAGCTGTGGCTTCCACTTGGGCCTTTAAAAATTAGGCTTCTGTTGAACAGATTTGCAAGGCGGCGACTAGGTCTTCACTTCATACTTTTTCAAAATTCTACAAATTTGATACTTTTGCTTCTTCTGAGGCTTTGGTATTGGTATCCCATAAGTAATGGATGATCCGTGGACTGGATACACCTTACTAGAGAAAACACAATTTATGCTTACCTGATAAATTTATTTCTCTAGTGGTGTATCCAGTCCACGGCCCACCCTGTCATTTTAAGGCAGGTTATTTTTAAATTTAAACTACAGTCACCACTGCACCCTATGGTTTCTCCTTTCTCTGCTTGTTTTCGGTCGAATGACTGGATATGGTAGTGAGGGGAGGAGCTATATAACAGCTTTGCTGTGGGTCCTCTTGCAACTTCCTGTTGGGAGTGAGAATATCCCATAAGTAATGGATGATCCGTGGACTGGATACACCACTAGAGAAATAAATTCATCAGGTAAGCATAAATTGTGTTTTTTTCTTTTTTTATGCAAATAAAAAACAACAATATTATGTGACAATTTTTTATATTTATTTTAGTATCGATCACACTCCAGCTTCACCTGTAGCTTGACTCAGAGCTGTCAGTCAGTATACAAGCACACAGGAGCTTTTCTAACTATGTTGGCAATCTTTTTATGTGCACTTCTCTACTACAGAAGGGCATTCCTGTTTACCAGTTCCTATGGGGCATGCGTAGTGGAGGAAAACTGCAAATACGTATATATGCCATTTTAATCTGCAAATATCACCCAAGTGACCTGAGAGAATGAGGACAACATAAAAAAATGAAAATAATTGTTCTCTAAGATTATTATGTGGATTGTACACAGGTACCTCTCAAAAGTTTTATTATAACTTTGTGCACACGTGTATGGAGATATCTGGCAGTGTATATTCATCTAATTAATTATAAAAACCAGATATGTTAGCAATGGGAGAAATCTTTCGAGATTATTATTAAACTTATTTAATTTAAAATAAAGAATATTATAAAAAAATTAAAAAATAGATTTTTATATAAAAATACAGACAATAAGTAAAGCTCAAAGTGGAGAAATGGATAAACCTAATGATCTAGGTGAAATAGTAGGGTTGATTAAAGAACTTGCAATGGGTAAGGTACCAGAACCAGAGCTTTACAACTGAAACAATATTTTAAAAATAAAAATATTCCTTTGATATTACTCTTACTAGATGGCGAAAAAGCATGGATGTTTATGAATGCTGTGATTTTGGCTTTGGAGAAAACATGACTATGGCCCCTATTTATCAAATGTCTTGCGGACCTGATCCAACAGTGTGGATCAGGTCCGCAAGATATCACAGAATGCGGAGAGCAATACGCTCTCCGTATTCAGCATTGCACCAGCAGCTTACAAGAGCTGCTGGTGCAACGCCCCCCCCTGCAGACTTGCGGCCAATCGGCCATCAGCAGGGAGGTGTCAATCAACTCGATCGGGTTGATTTCCGGCGATTCCTGTCTGCCTGCTCAGAGCAGGCGGACAGGGTTATGGAGCAGCGGTCTTTAAACCGCTGCTTCATAACTTGTGTTTCTGGCGAGTCTGAAGACTCGCCAGAAATAGGGGCCCACAAGCTCCGTTCGGAGCTTGATAAATGGGCCCCTTAATGGATACAGGCTTTATATATATATATATAGATCTAACTGTTAGAGTAAGAATTAATAACATTCCATCAGAATCTTTTAGAATCACAGATGACATAAGACAGAGATGCCCACTATTCCTGATATTATTCGTTTTAGCAATGTGAAAACAAAAAAAGTGCACACCATGTATAGATCTTTCTTGATTGATTCTAATTTAGTTTTTTTACCCTCTTTATATTATTTTCATCCTTTTACCTGTATATTAACCAGAATTATGATACTTTTACCCTTTTAATTAACTTGGATACATGTATAATTATTAATGTAATGCATCTTGGAAAGATTGATTAAAGTAATGGTCACCCTAGGAAATACACATTTGCTAATGCGTTCACTAATTTTTTTATTGTTTATTTAATGTTTAGAATGTATAAATGTTTCAAAGAAGAAAATAAAGAAAAAAAGGAAAAGAATAAAGTATAATGAAAAGTTTTACAGCATAATAGAAAAAGGGTGGTTGCCATATTGGTCCCACAGAGAATGTTCCTTTAGTAGATTGTGATACCTTTTAATGGACCAACAAAAAAACAAAGAACATTGATTTTGTTGGTCCATAAAAAGGGGCCACATTCTACTAAAGGAGCATAATACACATAAATAACAAATTAAACAAATGTATACTCCATACCACTGGTTTTCAGGCGAACAGGCCAAATTTTCAGGATTACCTGGATGAGAGCAGGTAAATTAACCATGTTTACTAATCAGATGATTACTTCATCTGTGCCCTAGTTCAGATATCCTCAGACTATGGCCTGTTAGGGAGGCATGAGGAATGCCTTGAAAACCAGTGTTGTATACCCATAATGCCCCAGCCTAAATGTATAAATAAATCATTTCAAAGTTTTTCTATTCTTTTGGAAGTTAAAAGGTTAATGTCACACATGTAAATTGCTATTGTCATTTCACACTATACAATGGTATTGATGCAAACACCTGTAAGCAAAATGGGTACTCACATTTAGCGAAAGCACCCTGATATGCTAGTAGTAGCTGGCTGATATCTCTGGGTGTATTAGCTCACCCACACTTGGTGTCAGGAACAGACCGGGTCTTAAGCCAGTGTCCAAAGAAAATGCTGTGTCCAACCAAGGAGTGTATTGCTCAGAACAAAAAGTGCTATTACTATATGTTAAGTTAAAAACGTATTTATTAAAAAACATAAGCATTAAGTGATCAGGGGCATATGTATGACCCCCTTTGCATGCAACGCAGATATTGCATTTACCAATTAGTGCGTGTTAGAATCATGTACAATCAGATCTTTCTTTTGTTAATTGCAACTGATTATCAACATATGTGATAGTACATTCATCGTATACATACATGAAAATAAAGTTTTTCACAATCCATAATATAACATTGTAAACTATCATTATAACTGCAGTCAAACCTGACAGCAAAAGATGATCGCATTTATAAAAATAGACGGGGAAAAATATCTATAATCGGTACGTCTCTTAATAACAAACATTCTAATAATTACTAGATAGGGTGTATATACTGTATATGAATTAAGTGTAAACATGTAAGACAAATAATATGTGAATTGTACTAGTATTAAAGATCTATCTGTAAACGACTTAACTATATATAATCATTAATAACTAAATAAAATAACTATCACCTAGATTACGAGTTTTGCATTGCGGCTTTTAATGCTGAAAAAATGGCAATTTCAGCGTAAAAGCAGTAACGCCGCTATTGGGAGTTGTGTCGGTAGTGCTTTACCGCAAGCACTTTAGCCTGTAATGCAACGTCAATCCCACACTCAAATAAATTACGTTTTTGAATGGGATTTCCATAGTGCCAGTATTACAGGTTGTGAGGTACAGCTAAAAAGCTGGCTTATAGCCTATACCGACGCGATCCATACCGTCATCTGAGAGAAGTAAATATGAGTTTTGCGCCACAAAAATGTTTCACAAAACTCATAGCTAAAATGTTACAAAGTACACTAACACCTATAAACTACCTATTAACCCCTAAACTGCCACCCTCCTGCATCACAAACACTATATTAAACCTATTAACCCCTAATCTGCCGCCCACCCACATCTCGACTATTAAATAAACCTAATAACCCCTAATTTACTACCCACATAGCCAACACTATTTAAATATATTAACCCCTATTCCCCCGCACCCCAGAAGATCTACTCACAGTTTCTGAAGTCCGGACATCCATCTCCATCCAGGCGGCAAGGTCTTCATCCAGGCGACGAGGTCTTCATCCATCCCGGGGGGTGTCTTCTATCTTCATGCTGGTGGCACGGAGCGGAGCCATCCTGGAAGCTGAAGACATCCTGCGCGGAGTGTCCTCTTCATAAGGTCGCCGCCGTACACTGAAGTTGAATGCAAGGTAGCCGTTTCAAAATAGTTTACCTTGCATTCCTATTGGCTGATTTGATTCTTCAAATTCAAATCAACCAATAGGATGAGAGCTATTGAAATCCTATTGGCTCTTCAAAACAGCCAATAGGATGAGCACTACTGAAATCCTATTGACTGTTCAAATCAGCCAATAGGATTTCAGTAGCTCTCATCCTATTGGCTGTTTTGAACAGCCAATAGGATTTCAAAAGAATCAAATCAGCCAATAGGAATGTAAGGTACGTCATTTTGAAACGGCTACCTTGCGTTTAACTTCAGTGTACGGCGGCAACCGTATGAAGAGGACACTCCACGCAGGATGTCTTCGGCTTCTAGGATGGCTCCGCTCCGTGCCGCCGGGATGAAGATAGAAGACGCCCCCGGGATGGATGAAGACCTCGCCGCCTGGATATAGACCTCACTACCTGGATGGAGATGGATGTCCGGACTTCAGAAACAGTGAGTAGATCTTCTGGGGTTAGTGTTAGTTTTTGGGGGGGTTTGGGTGGAGTTTCTTAGATTAGTGCTTTGCAATGCAAAAGAGCTAAATGCCCTTTTAAGGGCAATGCCCATACAAATGCCTCTTTAGGGGTAATGGGTAGCTTAGGTTTTTTTTAGAGTTAGTTTTTTTATTTTAAGGGGTTGGTTGGGTGGTGGGTTTTACTGTTGGGAGGAATGTTGCAATGCCCTGCAAAAGGCCCTTTTAAGGGCTATTGGTAGTTTATTGTAGGCTAGGGGGTGTTTTTATTTTGGTAGGGCTTTTCTATTTTTATAGGGCTATTAGATTAGGTGTAATTGTTTTTATTTTTGATAATTTAGTTTATTTTTTGTAATCTTAGTGTTTTTTATTTTTCGTGATTTTAGTGTTAATTATTTTTGGTGAACTTAGATTTTTTAAATTTTTCATAGGATTTGTTTTTTTAGTTGTAATTTAGATTTTTAAATTATTTTCTTACTGTTAGGTTTTTTTAAATTTGTAATTTAGGTATTTTAATTGGTAGTATTTTTTATTTAGGTTAATTTATAGTTTAATCTTAGGTTTATATTTATTTCACAGGTAAGTTTTTATTTATTTACATAAAGTTATATTGTAATTTTAATTTAAAGTTAGGGGGTGTTAGGTTTAGGGGTTAATAGTTTAATTTTGTGTTTTGCAATGTGGGGGGTGGCGGTTTAGGGGTTAATAGGTTTATTTAGTGGCAGAGATGTGGGAGGCCGGAGGTTTAGGGGTTAATTAACTTTATTTAGTGGCGGTAATGTCGGGGAGCGGCGGAATAGGGGTTAATAACTTCATTCAGGTGTCGGCGATGTTGTGGGCAGCAGCTTAGGGGTGTTTAGGCTAGGGGTTTATGTTAGGGTGTTTGGTTTAAATATAACTTTTTTTCGCCCATAGACATCAATGGGGTTGCGTTACGGAGAATTTTCATTCCGCAATCGCAGGTGTTTTTTTCTAACATTCTTTCCCCATTAATGTCTATGGGGGAAAGCATGCACGAGCATGTCAAAGCAGCCTTTGGATTTTGTGCGGTATGGAGCTTAACGCCACCATATTGCACGCACAAGGAGGCTTTTCAGAAACTCGCAATGGCATCGCTATGGAGTGTGAAATAAGGCAACTTTTGTTGCGTTCATTTCGCACCCTGTTTAGCGCAAAACTCGTAAACTAGGTGAATGTGTATTAAGTGATACAGTGTATATTAGTAGATAGAGTGAAATAGTGATATGTCATGAAGGTACCATGGTCTATTTTGTTGACAATTGTATTCAATTGCTAGAAAGAGTAATAAATAGTAATTATGTGAAAAGAAAATTCTCATTATAATATTTGTGTACTATAAATGTTTAGTGATATGAATAAAAACATCAGAAGGTCCAGCCAATCAATAATATATACTGGTGGCTGAATGACCTTTATATTAAACCTTATGGAAGAAAAAACAATCTACCAATACATAAGATTGTGTAAGTACGGGCAAAGCCAGTGTACTGTTTAAAGTTACAAATTGAACCAAGACCCTAACAAATAATGCCCATCTCTCATCACATTCTAAACTAACCATAGTAACTACAAAAAGACAGCAGTATCTACTACCTCGTTTAGGCCAGAGGGAAACACGCATCTATGAATCCAATATGTTTCCCTTTGGCGTAAACAAGTGTATCTATTGTATCTCACAGATATAGGTATCACCTCCAAAGGGGTAATCGTGAAACTTTCTATGCACCTGTGATGATGAAGTATGCTGTGTCTAGAGACACTATGTTTTAAAGAACATCATCACAGGTGCATAGACAGTTTCGCAATTGCCAACAAAATATACCATGGTATTTTCATGATATATCACTATTTCACTCTATCTACTAATATACACATTTTTATTTTATTTAGTTATTAATGATTATATATCGTTTAGTCGCTTACAGGTAGATCACTAATACTAGTACAATACATATATATATCAATGAAAATATTTGCATAGGAAATTAGCACATCTAGGCAAGATTCCCCGCTTGCTTTTTCCCAGAAATACTTAATATACAATGTTACCAATGCACAAGAGAATTCTGGGTAAGATATGCAAATTCTATTTTTTTTTGCTTCAAAATACTGTTTTAACACAGTGATCCTTTTAACATGATTATTGCAGCAAACCAGAAATCACTCACTAGACAGCCTGTTTCGTTCTTTTTGGAACTCATCAGTAGGAGATAGATTTCTGGTTGCTGCATTGGTAAAGCTATTTTCATGGTTAAACCAAAATTCATTCAAATTATGGGGGGAGATAAAAAAACTGAAATTAAAATCCTCCATGTCTCAAAATTAAATCAATGTAAATATTTGCATAGGAAATTAGCACATCTAGGCAAGATTCCCTGCTTGCTTTTTCCCAGAAATACTTAATATACAATGATGTTACCAATGCACAAGAGAATTCTGGGTAAAATATGCAAATTAGATATGCAAATTCTAATTTTTTTTGCTTCAAAATACTGTTTTAACACAGTGATCCTTTTAACATGATTATTGCAGCAAACCAGAAATCACTCACTAGACAGCCTGTATCGTTCTTTTTGGAACTCATCAGTAGGAGATAGATTTCTGGTTGCTGCATTGGTAAAGCTATTTTCATGGTTAAACCAAAATTCATTAAAATTATGGGGGGGAGATAAAAAAACTGAAATTAAAATCCTCCATGTCTCAAAATTAAATCAATGTAAATATTTGCATAGGAAATTAGCACATCTAGGCAAGACACACACCCTATCTAGTAATTATTCGAATGTTTGTTATTAAGAGACATACCAAATCAACTCTCTCTTTACAAACAGACCGCTACCTTGTTATTTTATCCCATACTAGATCCTATTGGTCGTATAGCCCATGTGCATGTTATACACGTGGGTCCAATAAGGAAGTAAGCAGATTCCGACAAATATACATTCAACCTCACCAAACATTATCATACTCAGGATCAGATTGCAGGTTAGTAATAAACTAAGATATTGGCGCAAATCCGTTTTTTGAAAACACAGGTTTGGGATAATAATAGAACAGGAATTAGGTTTTGGAAGGTCTAGCAATTTCGGATTTAATATGCTTAATACATTGTAATTTTCCTCATCAAAAGGTATGAGGACTATGCCACACATATTGGACAACAACACTTGTAATAATGTTTGCCGAACAGGAAATAACATATAAGATTAGACATGTATTCATAAAAATAACACTACAATAGGCAAGGATGATTTGGTTTCGGATGCTGCTAAATGTTGCCCTATCCTCTATAAATTTTTATATATGCGATCATCTTTTGCTGCAAGGTTTGACTGCAGATATAATGATGGTTTACAATGTTATATTTTGTATTTTGAAAAAATTTGTTTTTATGTATACGATGAATGTACTATCACATATGTTGATAATCAGTTGCAATTAAAAAAGAAAGATCGGATTGAATATGATTCCAACATACCCTCATTTGTTAATGCAATATCTGATTGATCATTGTTGTATTTAAAAAAGCTCAGTAATAGTTGGTGCTTTATGCCTGATGAAACGGTTGTTCACAAACTGAGAAACACGTTGCATGTAAAGGGGGTTATACATATGCCCCTGATCACTTGATGCTTATGTTTTTAATTTGTTTTTAAATAAATACGTTTTTAACTTATTAACATATAGTGAGAGCACTTTTTGTTCTGAAAAAACAATAAACTCCTTGGTTGGACACAGCATTTTCTTTGGACACAGGCTTAAGACCAGGTCTGTTACTGACACCAAGTGTGGGTGAGCTAATACACCCAGAGATATCAGCCTACTACTACTAGCACATCAGGTTTTCGCTAATGTGAGTATCCATTTTGCTTATCATACCCTATGATGTGTGACACCATTGGATGATCTACACATGAGGAGCCCCTCTATCTGTTTGATCTTTTCCAGGACTGCTACATTGACCCTGTGAGGAGGAGAGCAGCCATGATATCCTCATTCCCCTTAGAGGATTCTCTGGGACATTGCACTAGTGCATAGCATAAGCCTATTTTGTGACTGTGGTATAAAATCTACTACATCTATTGTGCTCATAGAGCGCCCCCTTACTTCCTTTGTGTATTAAACACCTGTAAGGTTTACCTTCAGCTCTGGAAACAAGCAATACTTCTCGAGTGAGAAAACATTACTTTCAACTTGTAATGCACAGATGCTTGTGATATACTCGTGGTAGCAATTTCACAGATGTGCAATTTGTAATTGAAATCTCATGCAAAATAACTCTCCATCTCGAATCTAGGTCTAAGCGTTTGCCATGTTTTGTCTTTTTACAAAATTGTGTTATTTGTATCCCTGCTAATTTTGCAGATTATTATTTTTAAATCTTAACTCAGTTATAAGTGAAGAGGATGATGTTTTCTCTCAACCATGTCTTTCTCTTTATACTAAGATACATTAAATAAACAACACATGGACATGAAATGTGGTGAGTTTGTATAAGTCTTTCAAAAGCTTAGTTAAAGGGATAGAAAGGTCAAAATTGAAATGTGCATTTCAATGTGAAATAGAAGATTTTTTTGCAATATACTTTGATTTGCAAAAATGATTCTAGTAAAAGTTATTACCATTTTTCTATGGCATGCGCACATATCCTGTGAGGTCCTGTGCACCAGTATTCAGTCATCAGTGGTGGCTTTTATGACACAAATTAAGTCTTCATTATTTACCAGCTTCAGCTCTCTGAGCATGAAAACTGGTGCACAGGCCCTGCAGGATATGTGCATATGCCACAGAAAAACAAACTTTTACTAGAAGCATTTTTGGTAATGGAAGTATATTGTAACAATGGTTCTATTTTAAATTGACATGCACTTATGCACGTTTCAATCTGGACCATTCTATCCCTGTAATAAAAGCTGTATGTGTTTGTTCAATTTTTTATTATTTTTCTACATTATTATGTTGTATTTTTTTATTATTATGCTTTATTATTTCTTTTTTAAAGAGCTGGTTTAATAGTATACCAGTTCCAAATATTTAGCAACATTAATAAGTCTGTTGAATTTAAAGGTAAGTAGAACAAAAAATTAATTTGCTCTGAAATTGGTTATAAAGAACATTGGTTACAGTCTCCTAGGCTATCTCTTTTAACTTCACTTCAAAGTCTATTTAGATTTATTACAGATTTTTTAAACTATAAAATGGTAAGAAGCAGATGTAATGAAAATTTGACCACTTTTTCAGAATTCTTTATTTAGATGGTTCAATTAGCTTGTTCCAGTACACAACCTGCCCTCTGAAAGTGATTATGCTAATCTATGGTTACAGCATTATTTAGTTTAGGAATTAAGACACATTTTACCTTTAAACTTTGATGTCAATAGAATAAAATGATAGGTCATAAACTCTAAGCAATTTATATAAATGTTTTCCAAGTTAAAAAAAAAATGTTAAAAACATTCATATGCTTGATTGGGAATATAGATCATTATGTATATAACGTTTCCATTTGGTATGAAGCTACTATAAAGTGGACTCACAAGCTGTTGAGTAATACTTAAAGCTACTCAATAGATATTTAGTTCCAATGAAATGTTGTCGTATGGGATCATCTAAGGACTGAAATCCTTAAAGGGACACTCAAGTCAAAATTAAACTTTCATGACTTAGATAGAGAAAGCAATTTTAAAAAAACTTTCCATTTTACTTCCATTAACAAAATGTACACAGTCTTTTTATATTTACACTTTTTGAGTCACCAGCTCCTACTGAGCATGTGCAAGAATTCACAGAATATACGTATATGCATTTGTGATTGGCTGATCGCTGTCACACGATACAAAGGGAGTGGAAATACACATAACTGAAATTTGTCAGAAAAAAAATCTACTACTCATTTGAAGTTCAGACTAAGGGGCCGAATTATCAAGGTCCGAATGGAGCTTGAGGCCCTGTGCCTTCAGGCTCGCCGGAAACAGCAGTTATGAAGCAGCAGTCTTTAGACAGCTGCTCCATATCTTGTCTGCCTGCTCTGAGACTGTGGACATCAATTCGCCCAATCCTATATGATCGGCTGATTGTCACCCCCTTTTAGTGGCCACAAATCTGCAGGGGGGGGCATTGCACAAGCAGTTCACAAAATCTGCTTGGGCAATGATAAATGCTGACAGCATATGCTGTTGTCATTTATCAATGTGCGGCGGACATGATACGCTACATCGTATCATGTCTGCTCATACTTTAATAAATCGGTCCCTAAGTGCTATTGCATTATCTTTTTTTCATGCATTTGTTTATTATGCAAATCTACTGTATTTACTGGTCCTTTAAATGATTACTAGTGTTCTCTGCAGCTGTAAATAAATTTTTCTTTTCAACAATGAAACTCTACTTGCCTTATTTATGAGACCTAACCGGACTTGTAAAGGGAGTAGACAAGTCTTGCCACTATCATTTTTTTTCTGCAAAATGTAACTGTTCTTTAATTTATTATCTTACCATGTTTGCTGAGTCCAATTAGTACAAGATATTTGTCAAAGGCAGGCTTCTAAAAGACTGCATTGTTCTTTTTCAATTCTCAGTAGTAGAAAATTGAAAATGTTCACACTTTATTTACAGGAAAGGGGGTTAAAATAAAAATAATATATGTCAAAGTTGCTTTGCTATGTCATAACATAAACATACGTTTAAGATGAGTTGGGCACAATGGGGTAAATGTTGAGAAGAGTGAAAGATAATCTTTTTGAACTTTTTTTAAATGGATACTGATGTTAAATCTATCTATCTATCTATCTATCTATCTATTTATCTATATATCTATATCTATCATCTATCTATCTTTCTTTCTATCTTTATCTATCCTCTATCTATCTATCTACCTATCTATCTATCTATAATCGATCTATCTCTTTATTTATGTATCATCTATCTCCCTATCTATTTTCTATCTATCTATCTATCTATCTATCTATCTATCTATCTATCTCTTTATTTATCATCTATCTATATATCTATCTATTATCTATCTCTTTATCTATCTTATCTAGTTCTATCTATCTATCATCTACCTATCTCTATTTATTTATTTATTATCTATCTATCTAACTGCCTATCTATCTATCTATCTATCTATCTATCTATCTATCTATCTATCTATCTATCTATCTATCTAGCAATCCATAAATAGAGGGAGTTTAATGTAGTAAGATTTTTATTTTTTTATTTTCCTACTGTGCTCTTTTATGTAGTATAAAAAAAAATATGCTGGTATATTTATTTTTAATCATTACTATTGTTTTTGTTGTTTCTTCTAATAATAATAATAATAATGATAATATGTTTTATATATATTTTGATATATATTATGAATATTTGTATTATGCAAGTATTGGGGATATAAAGACGATGAGTGGGATTTAAAGTAAATGCAAAATGAAATCAGGATCTTCTTCAGAAAAGAAGCTGAAACCTGAAATAAAAAATGAAAATACAAATTTGTCTGTCTTTTGTTGACATAGTAGAACTTTTTAGTTTGCTTCTCTTATTTATGATATTTCCTTTAACCTCAACTTGTCCAGCAGATACAATTTATTTTGCATCTGTCACTCAGTTTTACTTTGGTTTTAACCCCATAATCCTGTTGATTCCTTCATTATACCACTCTACTGGGATTTATTTCACATTATCGAGAGGACTTTGCACATTAATCTTCCATCCTTTTGAAATGGTCAAGCCAAGCAACTCATTATTCCTCATTTTTCATTGCATGAGCTTTACGTTTTCCTATAAAGTCTGGCTGCATTCCCAAGCAACTAATTTAGATTTGCAAGAGATTTTTTAAAGCAAAAGAAACAGACTCAGCAAAGTAATATATATTTTAAATGAATTATATGCTTCCTTAGTGATACAATTTGCAATATTCACTTTAGCAAAGCCTCATTGAATTATAATTAAATGTCTAATAAAATACCTAAGGGAATTTCCAGTATATCTGTATTGTAAAGTTTGCACATTAGTATAGAGAACAGACTTTAGGGAATTATACATTAAAAAATGTGTATTTTCAAGTTAAACTTTTACCATTCCAGCTTTAACAGATATAAGGAACCTGCTAACGTTCTAAACATTTGTCGCAGATGTGTTTTCCAGACAGATTAACACCTCTCAGTGCCTTGCATATGATTTCATATACTATTATCTGTGTATCAGAAAAACATAGGATTAGACTTCATTAGAAAAGAAGTGGCTACAAGGCCTTATTTATATTTATTTTAAGAGAACCTACATGAGATATTTTGAAAATGCACACAGAGAGAAATGCACTCACAGGAATGAACAACCAGCTCAATACCATTGTTAGCCTGTTCTATGGCGATTTACCACCTGGGTGCAACTTCTTTTAGCCCAGCAATGCTTTTCACAGAGTAGAACTTTCCTGTAGTATATCAGTCTGATCTGCCTATTACGGTCAGTCCAGCGCCGAAATACCACGCAATTCCTCTCTGAACAAGGAACACAGCAACCCCAGACGATTGTTTCGGCCTTCATTGGGCCTCGTCAGTAAGGTGTAGCAGTATTCCTCTAAGCACACTGAGCAAGGAGTCCACGTCTGGTTTTGAAAATGCTCATTATAGTTTTAATATAATATTACTAAAGTGACCCCATCCCCTTGTTCCTCGTCATATACATAATGTAATATTCAAACAATAAGAGTTTTCGTCGCAATTACCTCAGGTGAAGCTCCTTGTTTTCACTGACACCTCAGTCATTTTGCATAAAATTTAAATGGATATGAATCCCAAAATTGTATTTTGTTGTTGAAGAGCTACCTAGGTAGGTGTCTGGAGCACTACATGACAGGAAATGGTGCTGCCATCTAGTGCTCTTGCAGATGGATAAAATTATTGCAAAACTGCTGCAATATAGTGTTCCAGACACGTGCATGCTCCTGATCTAACATCCCTGCCAAGATACCAAGAGAAAAAAGAAAATGTGATAATAGAAATAAATTAGTAAGTTGTTTAAAATTGCATGCTCTAGCTGAATCATGAAAGAAAAATGTTGGGTTTCATGTCCCTTTAAATCAATCTTCAACTCCTCCACATAATCTTGTCCCTTGCCCAGTATACCCATTGCACCTCTTATATAAATAAGGTATTGCTAAATTTATCAATAATGCCTTATTTGCATATTTGTTTGTTCCCAAGTCTTAATATACATTCCCCAACAATTCATAAATCTTTCAATTCTATTATATTCTATTCTATAGTTGTTTTATTTCATTGTAGTTTTCCTCAATAATAATCTATAGTTCACATTTTTGCTGTCTTATAAAAGATGTATCCGTCTTTTAACCCCTTAAGGACCGGGCATTTCAGACAAAAACTTCCCTAAAAGACCAGAGCATTTTTAGCATTTTTGCCATCACATTTAAACAGAAATAGAGCCTTTATTTTTTATTTTTACTAATCAAAACTATATATATTTTTTTTAGTAGATACCCCAAAGTATATTTCACGCCACCGCAAATTTTAGATTTCTCACTGAAATTATTTACAAACAGCTTGTGCAATTATAGCACAAATGGTTGTAAATGCTTCTCTGGGATCCCCTTTGTTCAGATATAGCAGACGTGTATGCTTTGGCATTGCTTTTTGGTAATTAGAAGGCCGCTAAATGCCGCTGCGCACCAAACTTATATTATGCCCAGCAGTGAAGGGGATAATTAGGTAGCTTTTAGGGTTAATTTTAGCTTTAGTATTGAGATCAGCCTCCCACCTTACACGTCCAACCCCCTGATCCCTCCCTGACCCCCATCAAACAGCCCTATTCTCTCCCCCACCTTACAATTGTCACCGCCATCTTAAGTACTGGCAGAAAGTCTGCCAGTATGAAAATAAAAGCCCCCACAAAAAAGCTCTCTAACCCTCTACCCTCTTCCTATTTGACACCATCTTAGGTACTGGCAGCTGTCTGCCAGTACCAAGTTTGCTACAAATAAGTTTTTTTTTTTTTAATTAATTGAAAATCCAAATGTTTTTCTGTAGTGTAGCTGCCCCCCCTCAATACCTTACCACCCTCCCCTTCCCAGATCTCTTTATGAGGATGGATCCCACTGTGGATCCCCCTCATTACCCTTACCTTCCTCCTTCCCCCTCAATGATGCCATTTTTTGGGGGGGTTTTTGTAGCGTGGCTGAGCGGTCCCACCCACTCCTGTCCTCCTCCCGACTCCTCCAGCAATGTGCCCCCCACCTGCCTCCCTTCTTGCACTCCCACCCACCAACAATCAGCACCACCGCTGTGCGATGCAGAGTGAACCATAGAGTGGCCCTCTCTGCATCGACAACTGCAAATCTATTTCTACAGTGCCCCACTTGTGGGGCATGCAGAAATAGCACAATCTCGCTATTCTGAGCGAGATTGTGGCAGAGAGAAACCAAGGACTGCAGCAACGTACAGGGTAAGCCGCTGGTCCTTAAGGGCATAATGACCAGCGTCGTACAAGGTACGATGCTGGTCGTTAGGGGGTTAAAGATTGATTTTCCCATTATTGAAATTATTAAAATAATTAAAGAAGAAAGTGTTGAAAATGGCAGCGCTGTGTCACCTCCAGGGAACCAAGCTGCCCACGTCCCCTGAGTCAACCTTGTTGCTTTCACCTCCAAAATAAAAGAGCTCACAATATTGTAGCAGATTTCAGACAATGTGGTAGGCACACAAACTGGTTATACTCACAAGATTGCAGTTAAAATAAGCCTTTTATTAAAATCATCACAAAGGTGTCTTCAGGTGCAGCTTCAGGTTTTATTTAAAATACAGCTCAACGCGTTTCAGCTAAAAGAAGCCTTTATCAAGAGCATAAAGTTGAAACAATTTCTGGAACAAATGGTTATTGTAGGCTAGGGGATGTTTTTATTTTGGGGGGCTTTTATATTTTTATAGGGCTATTAGATTAGGTGTAATTGTTTTTATTTTTGATAATTTTGTTTATTATTTTTTGTAAACTTAGATTTTTTTATTTTTTGTAAGTTAGTGTTTATTATTTTTTGTAATTTTAGTTTTTTAAAATTTTTTTCATAGTGTTAGGTTTTTTAAATTTGTAATTTAGATATTTTAATTGATAGTATTTTTTTATTTTATTAGAATAGTAAGGTTATGTTAATTTATAGTTAAATGTTAGGTTTATTTTTATTTCACAGGTAAGGTTTTATTTATTTAGTGGTGGAAATGTGGAAGGCTGGGGGGTTAGGGGTTATTAACTTTATTATAGTGGCAGTGATGTCGGGGAGCAGAGGAATAGGGGTTAATCATTTTTATTAGTGTCGGCAATGTCGGGAGCGGCAGATTAGGGGTTAATAAATGTATTTAATAGTCACGATGTGGGTGGACGGCAGATTAGGGGTTAATAAGTTTTCAATAGTGTTTGCGATGCAGGAGGGTGGCGGTATAGGGGTTAATAGGTAGTTTATGGGTGTTAGTGTACTTTGTAACACTTTAGTTATGAGTTTTGTGAAACATTTTTTTGGCTCAAAACTCTTAACTACTGGTCTCAGATGGAGGTATGGATCATGTCGGTATAGGCTGTAATGCAAGTTTTTTAGCCTCACCGCACAACATGTAATACTGGCGCTATGAAAATCCCACGCAAAAAAGTAATTTTTTTTTGAGTGCGGAATGGACGTTGCGTTACAGGCTAAAATGCTTGCAATATAGCAATACCGACACGACTCACAATAACTGCGTTACTGCCATTACATTGAAATTGCCATTTTTCAGCGTTAAAAGCCATAACGCAATACTCGTAATCTAGGTGCTTATTTCTTTAATATACAAGGTCTCCATTCCTTGGTATACTCATTCAGGATTATTTCTAAAGAAGTGTCATGCATTTCTTTCTTCTATTTGCTTTTATTGCTTTAATAAATAGTTATATATTCCGCAGATCCTTTTTATTAAAACTAATTTGTTTCAAGAGGCATTATGAAGAAGATGGCTATTCTTACAGGAAGAAGTCTGGCAGACGCAAAGCCATGGTAGAATCATAAGACAAGTATCTGAGAGTCAACAGCTTGCGTGTTAGAAGGCTTGACTTGCAGGACAATAGTTTCAAGCACAGCTTAAAGTGAAGGTAAAGTTAAGCTGTATTGAAGGCAACCGAGCACATATTATATTCACCTTAATCTAGTCGCTAAGTTATTTTAGCGATTATACCTATATTTTCCCCCAAAATATTTATTTTAAATTCCCTACCATTTGGCTCCCGACTCCTACAAAGCCCTTCTTCCGTGTTCTTAAAGTTGTGACTTGTAGAGCGGTCCCACCCGCTCTCCACGTCTCTCATATGCGCATTCACGATTAAAGAATTCAATATCGCGCATGCGCTACTCGAGTTGGTTCTTTCCACTGCGCATGCGATATTCGGTGATCCTTCTTTTTTTCTGCGCATGCGCTAATTTTAAGTGTTGAAATCCTAGCTTTAATTAATACTAATGCGTGAAACGTTAGCGCACGTTGTTCTTAATGTTTGGAGCAATGAACTAGCGCTTTCGCTTATGCTTAAAGGGGCAGATGATGTCGGCTGACGGCCACCTAATGGCCAGAAAAACAATTGGTCTAGAAAAAAACGTGACAGAGTGTAAATTTTTTATTTTTTTTGGGTTGAATTTGGGAACGTATCTAACTAACTTTAGAAAGGTAATAACTTTATTTGTACATGAAAATATAGAAAGTGATGAATGAAACTTACATTTAATTAGCACATATAATGCTATAGTTGATAGAGATTATGCTAACGTTAACTTCACTTTAACATTGGTCAAAGTCAATAAGTATCTCAACTTACATAGAAATCCTCAAGGTGCAGGTTTGGCAGGTCTAGGGACAGTAAACAAAGCCAATGCTAACAAAGAGAGAAGCGCTCTACCAGGAACGAACAACAGCTCAGTGGCTTGATCTATGGCGATTTACCACCCGGAAGCAGCCTCTTTTAGACCAGTGTGCTTTTCACAGAAGAAAACTTTCCTGAAGTATATCAGTCTGATCCCGCCAAGTAAGGTCAGTCCAGCCCCGAAATACCAGGCAATTCTCCTCTGAACAAGGAACATGACAACCCCAGACGATCGTTTCGGCCTCCTATGGGCCTCGTCAGTGAGGTGCAGCCACATTCCTCTAAGCACACTGGGCAAGGAGTCCACGTCTGGTTTCCCCCATCACCCATAGGGAGACTTCCCCAGGGTCATAATAATTTGCATACAAAGAGAGAAGCGCTCTACCAGGAACGAACAACAGCTCAGTGGCTTGTTCTATGGCGATTTACCACCCGGAAGCAGCCTCTTTTAGACCAGTGTGCTTTTCACAGAAGAAAACTTTCCTGAAGTATATCAGTCTGATCCCGCCAAGTAAGGTCAGTCCAGCCCCGAAATACCAGGCAATTCTCCTCTGAACAAGGAACATGACAACCCCAGACGATCGTTTCGGCCTCCTATGGGCCTCGTCAGTGAGGTGCAGCCACATTCCTCTAAGCACACTGGGCAAGGAGTCCACGTCTGGTTTCCCCCATCACCCATAGGGAGACTTCCCCAGGGTCATAATAATTTGCATACAAAGAGAGAAGCGCTCTACCAGGAACGAACAACAGCTCAGTGGCTTGTTCTATGGCGATTTACCACCCGGAAGCAGCCTCTTTTAGACCAGTGTGCTTTTCACAGAAGAAAACTTTCCTGAAGTATATCAGTCTGATCCCGCCAAGTAAGGTCAGTCCAGCCCCGAAATACCAGGCAATTCTCCTCTGAACAAGGAACATGACAACCCCAGACGATCGTTTCGGCCTCCTATGGGCCTCGTCAGTGAGGTGCAGCCACATTCCTCTAAGCACACTGGGCAAGGAGTCCACGTCTGGTTTCCCCCATCACCCATAGGGAGACTTCCCCAGGGTCATAATAATTTGCATACAAAGAGAGAAGCGCTCTACCAGGAACGAACAACAGCTCAGTGGCTTGTTCTATGGCGATTTACCACCCGGAAGCAGCCTCTTTTAGACCAGTGTGCTTTTCACAGAAGAAAACTTTCCTGAAGTATATCAGTCTGATCCCGCCAAGTAAGGTCAGTCCAGCCCCAAAATACCAGGCAATTCTCCTCTGAACAAGGAACATGACAACCCCAGACGATCGTTTCGGCCTCCTATGGGCCTCGTCAGTGAGGTGCAGCCACATTCCTCTAAGCACACTGGGCAAGGAGTCCACGTCTGGTTTCCCCCATCACCCATAGGGAGAATTCCCCAGGGTCATAATAATTTGCATACAAAGAGAGAAGCGCTCTACCAGGAACGAACAACAGCTCAGTGGCTTGTTCTATGGCGATTTACCACCCGGAAGCAGCCTCTTTTAGACCAGTGTGCTTTTCACAGAAGAAAACTTTCCTGAAGTATATCAGTCTGATCCCGCCAAGTAAGGTCAGTCCAGCCCCGAAATACCAGGCAATTCTCCTCTGAACAAGGAACATGACAACCCCAGACAATCGTTTCGGCCTCCTATGGGCCTCGTCAGTGAGGTGCAGCCACATTCCTCTAAGCACACTGGGCAAGGAGTCCACGTCTGGTTTCCCCCATCACCCATAGGGAGACTTCCCCAGGGTCATAATAATTTGCATACAAAGAGAGAAGCGCTCTACCAGGAATGAACAACAGCTCAGTGGCTTGTTCTATGGCGATTTACCACCCGGAAGCAGCCTCTTTTAGACCAGTGTGCTTTTCACAGAAGAAAACTTTCCTGAAGTATATCAGTCTGATCCCGCCAAGTAAGGTCAGTCCAGCCCCGAATTACCAGGCAATTCTCCTCTGAACAAGGAACATGACAACCCCAGACGATCGTTTCGGCCTCCTATGGGCCTCGTCAGTGAGGTGCAGCCACATTCCTCTAAGCAAATTATTATGACCCTGGGGAAGTCTCCCTATGGGTGATGGGGGAAACCAGACGTGGACTCCTTGCCCAGTGTGCTTAGAGGAATGTGGCTGCACCTCACTGACGAGGCCCATAGGAGGCTGAAACGATTGTCTGGGGTTGTCATGTTCCTTGTTCAGAGGAGAATTGCCTGGTATTTCGGGGCTGGACTGACCTTACTTGGCGGGATCAGACTGATATACTTAAGGAAAGTTTTCTTCTGTGAAAAGCACACTGGTCTAAAAGAGGCTGCTTCCGGGTGGTAAATCGCCATAGAACAAGCCACTGAGCTGTTGTTCGTTCCTGGTAGAGCGCTTCTCTCTTTGTATGCAAATTATTATGACCCTGGGGAAGTCTCCCTATGGGTGATGGGGGAAACCAGACGTGGACTCCTTGCCCAGTGTGCTTAGAGGAATGTGGCTGCACCTCACTGACGAGGCCCATAGGAGGCCGAAACGATCGTCTGGGGTTGTCATGTTCCTTGTTCAGAGGAGAATTGCCTGGTATTTCGGGGCTGGACTGACCTTACTTGGCGGGATCAGACTGATATACTTCAGGAAAGTTTTCTTCTGTGAAAAGCACACTGGTCTAAAAGAGGCTGCTTCCGGGTGGTAAATCGCCATAGAACAAGCCACTGAGCTGTTGTTCGTTCCTGGTAGAGCGCTTCTCTCTTTGTATGCAAATTATTATGACCCTGGGGAAGTCTCCCTATGGGTGATGGGGGAAACCAGACGTGGACTCCTTGCCCAGTGTGCTTAGAGGAATGTGGCTGCACCTCACTGACGAGGCCCATAGGAGGCCGAAACGATCATCTGGGGTTGTCATGTTCCTTGTTCAGAGGAGAATTGCCTGGTATTTCGGGGCTGGACTGACCTTACTTGGCGGGATCAGACTGATATACTTAAGGAAAGTTTTCTTCTGTGAAAAGCACACTGGTCTAAAAGAGGCTGCTTCCGGGTGGTAAATCGCCATAGAACAAGCCACTGAGCTGTTGTTCGTTCCTGGTAGAGCGCTTCTCTCTTTGTATGCAAATTATTATGACCCTGGGGAAGTCTCCCTATGGGTGATGGGGGAAACCAGACGTGGACTCCTTGCCCAGTGTGCTTAGAGGAATGTGGCTGCACCTCACTGACGAGGCCCATAGGAGGCCGAAACGATCGTCTGGGGTTGTCATGTTCCTTGTTCAGAGGAGAATTGCCTGGTATTTCGGGGCTGGACTGACCTTACTTGGCGGGATCAGACTGATATACTTCAGGAAAGTTTTCTTCTGTGAAAAGCACACTGGTCTAAAAGAGGCTGCTTCCGGGTGGTAAATCGCCATAGAACAAGCCACTGAGCTGTTGTTCGTTCCTGGTAGAGCGCTTCTCTCTTTGTATGCAAATTATTATGACCCTGGGGAAGTCTCCCTATGGGTGATGGGGGAAACCAGACGTGGACTCCTTGCCCAGTGTGCTTAGAGGAATGTGGCTGCACCTCACTGACGAGGCCCATAGGAGGCCGAAACGATCGTCTGGGGTTGTCATGTTCCTTGTTCAGAGGAGAATTGCCTGGTATTTCGGGGCTGGACTGACCTTACTTGGCGGGATCAGACTGATATACTTAAGGAAAGTTTTCTTCTGTGAAAAGCACACTGGTCTAAAAGAGGCTGCTTCCGGGTGGTAAATCGCCATAGAACAAGCCACTGAGCTGTTGTTCGTTCCTGGTAGAGCGCTTCTCTCTTTGTATGCAAAGCCAATGCTAAGTTGGAAAAATAAGAAAATAATTATTCCCTGGGTCATGAAGCACTGCTAGTAGAATATTGAAAAAAGGAAGAAATTCTTATATAAATTTTAAATTTCTGGTTCATCACACAGGGAATTCACATGGCATTTGAGAAAGAAGTGTGATGGTCTTGGACATTTAGCTGGATCTAGAGTTGGCAACTTGCAGTGTTAGGGACATCTTAAACAGACTACCACAGCATTTTTCAGAACTATACAATACCTCCTGGTATTTCTGTCAGTTGGTTAGGGGTCCAGCAGCAAGATTATTACCAAAATCATATCTCCAGGCTATGGCCTCTAGTTATCAAGGTCTGTTGGACCTGATTCGACAGTGCAGATCAAGTCCGACAGACCTAGCTGAATACGGCGAGCAATACGCTCGCCGTATTCAGCATTGCACCAGCAGCTCACAAGGGCTGCTGGTGCAACGCCGCCCCCTGCAGACTCGCGGCCAATAGGCCGCCAGAAGGGCGGTGTCAATCAACCCGATTGTACTCGATCGGGTTGATTTCTAGCGATGTCTGTTCGCCTGCTCAGAGCAGGTGGACAGGTTATGGAGCAGCGGTCTTTGTGACCGCTGCTTCATAACTGCTGTTTCTGGCGAGCCTGCAGGCTCGCCAGAAACACAGGGCATCAAGCTCCATTCGGAGCTTGATACATATGCCCCTATGTCTTAGAACAAAGTGGGCTTTAAATACAGACTTAAACTTAAACCCCATTGAGCTGGTTTGAGATGAACTGGACAGAATCGTGAAAGCAAAGCAACCTATAAGTGTAACATATTTGTGGCAACTTCTACAACACTGTTTGGATAAACGTTCTGAACAATGTAGAAAGAATGCCACAAGTGAGTTTAGCTGTTATATCTGCAAAATATGGCTACTTTGATGAGTGTAGATTAAATTTTGTTAAACATAATGGTCCCATGTTTTCTGTTTTATCTCCAATTGTTTAGTTGTCCTTAGCTTGAATTAAAGTACATTTATACATTAAACTAAATAAATTTAAATAAAAACTGGAAAAATTGAAGTGTTCTAAAACTTTTGACTGATATTCTATTTTTCAGGGCTAACTCTAAATAATATAGCTGTAAACACATAGCATAGCTTGTGGGGAGTAATTGAATCCTAACTTTAGAGCCTTTGCCCCCCGTTTATCATAGTCCGGACAAGGTTCCCGCTCCCTCGCAATCTCAAATGACCAATTGCGTGAGAACAGGGGTTAATAATCATCCTGATTGGATCTAATCGGGATGATTTAACTCTGAGACCTTAGAAGTAGAGAAGAGGCTCTGTAGCAGTGGTGTTAAGACTGCATTTATTTAACTCATGTTCCAGGACCATTCACATTAGTCTGAAATGTTTGAGCTTTGAATTTGCATCTGCAGCTTCATAAATGAGGCCCATTATCTGTGTCATCACTATCATCTATTCCTTATTCTTGTGCCATAGTACAGCTTCTGACAAGATTTGTTTTTAACGATTCCACCATTCTTCCGTGCTTTCTCACACAACCTGATGTTTTTTATGATGTTCTCTTCCCTTCCTTAAAGATGTAAGAAAATCATAAAAAATGTACAGAGGCAAATATGGATTCTATTTAAACAATATAAGTGTAGGAAATTCAGATGTTCTGAAAAAATATCTCTGATATAAATCAGGCAGCCAGATTATTTTATACAGGTTCACTTTAAATACCTTTGACAAAAAAAAGCCTAAAATCGCTAAATTTAGAACCATGATCTCACACAGCATTTTCCAAAGGATTGTAATAGATCCATTATTATTTCTGGATCAAGTAAATCTAAAATGTTTAGTGACTGTGGAAACTTAATTTAGGCCATGATAAATTAGAATCTCATGCTGTTAAAATTCATGCTACACAGGATAGTAACATAATAATGATTTACCAATAAGCTCTTCAAAGCAGGGCCTTCATCTTATTTGTTTCATTTTGCCTGTTCAATATATCTGTATTCCATTTTTACCATGAATCACTGTCTTTATGTACCACTAAATGGATAAATAAT
Source organism: Bombina bombina (assembly GCF_027579735.1). Taxonomy (NCBI): domain Eukaryota; kingdom Metazoa; phylum Chordata; class Amphibia; order Anura; family Bombinatoridae; genus Bombina; species Bombina bombina. Next base: position 639,225,788 of record NC_069501.1, on the reverse strand, counting down.
AATCAAAATAATGCAACATTATACAAATTCTCTAGAAAGCCATTTTAAAAGAAAATTATTTAAATATTTGAACTTAAGTATGAGTTTATTTTAAGGAAATCTGACATATTTAGTAACTCAAACATTATTTGTGTCAAGACAAATATAATATTAATACATTTCAAAAAAGAGTTGATTGAATGGAAGTTTTGAATATATAAATACAGTATATCTTTCTTTATGCCCATTTATTTGTTTTCAGTTGAAAGTGAAAGTGATGCAGCAAACCTGTATAAAGCTGACTAGAGGCAGAACCACCACTGGTGTAGCAGGTGTAGTGAAACCAGGGTCCGAGTGCTGTGGGTGCCATAGCAACCAGTCTTTACGTAGGGGTAAAGAGAAAATATAAATTCCTTATGCCTTTTATTAGACATCTCTGCAGTATGGAGAGGTCCGGTAAAAAATTTTAGAAGCACAAATTTAATTAATTTGAAAGATATTTATCTCACTATGCAGGGTTCTTGATATAAAGGAAAGACACCTACATTACAATACAAGGTAAAAAAAATCCCCAAATTGTGCTTGCTTTGTCTCCATGCCGGCAAGCTTTTGAATATCAGGCCCTTAGAGAGAGCTTACATTTTTACTTTTCAATATACTTCCATTATCAAATTTGTATTATTCTATTGGTACCCTTTGTGAAAATCCAACAATGCACTACTGGTGAGCCAATGACAAGAGGCATATATGTACAGCCACCATTCAGCAGCTAGCTCCTAGCAATTCACTGCTGCTCCTAAACCTACCTAGGTATGTTTTCAACAAAAGAGAGAACAAAGCAAACTAGATAATATAAGTAATTGGAAAGCTGTTTAAAATTGCTCTGTGTGAATAATGAAATAAAAAAATTGGGGTTCATGTCCCTTTAAGCATTTGATCTGGACACTTGTCCCAGTACTTAAAAAGAATGCCTACATGGCATGTGTAGGCACAAACACTTTATTTCCCACCTTAAGTCAATATAAATTTGCCATTTAATCTTGCGGGATTCTTGTGAAATTCAATGAGCACACAGTAAAGCAAGGATGAACTCAGCAGTGTCGATGCAGATTGTCTCATTTGTTATTTTTTTTAACTTGCAGATGACAGTTGAGGTTAATATCTTCCTTTTTACACTGGAATGTTCATATTTTCCATAACATTCAAGTGATTTAGCATATGGGTAACATGACCCTTTAACAATTTTGATCAATATAGCGGACATGGGCTGGGAAGAAAATGTGTAAACAATTTTCAGATCCTTTCTCTTCCTTTTTTTCCTTTATATATTTTTATGTATTTTATTTTCCATATCACCTTTATTTTCTCTCTTGCACTTTCTTCATTTTTATCTTATACAAGACTGTAAGGACAGTATAGAGACTGTTTGTTCTTTATTCTATGTATTTTCTTATGTTTATTGTAATAACAATGATAAAAAAATAAAAAAATTACATTTATTTGTGTTAATTATTACACAATATAGGAAATCAATATAAAGGTACAAATATGGAATTCCAAAATCTAAACTTATTATGAAATCCAAAGTTTTTAATTAATATTTTTTAAAGATAAAATTATCAAAAATTACAGTTTTTCTCCTGCTGCAAGTCAAAAGCTTTTCTGACTGTGTCTTTGTTTTTTTGTGTTCTAAAATGCAAATAATAATCTATATTTATTTAAAACAACAAATATTACCTTTCTGATTACAGTACTGTACTATCTTTATGATGGTACTATGTATACAAATGTATTAAAAATTATATATAAATACCTAAGTTGTATCATGACATGTAAATATTGCCTTAATGACATAAGATATTGTTATTTACATTTGGTTCCATCCTCTCCCTCCATCCTCTCCAAACTGTCCCATTTTATAGACGCAAATATTCCAAAATCTAAACTGTCTTGAAATCTAAACCTTTTCTGGTCCCAAGCAGTTTGGATAAAGAGTTTTCTACCTTTATTTAATTTTACAGCATTATGGGCTAGATTACAAGTGAAGCTCTAATTTATCGCACGCCTGCAAACGGGCAAATTTGTCAGTTTATGCGTGCATGATAAATAACTAGCCATTGCAAGTGGCTGGTTATTGCTACCACTACCAGAGGTAGCTTTTTTTTTTTTTTTTTTTTTTTTTAAACTGCACTTAGCAGATTTTGGTAGCTAAAGTTGGTGGCTGTGGGGTGTTAGAAATAAAACGGCACTGAAAAAGTGCCTTTACATTGCAGTCTAATGGGACTGTGTGTTCCCAGTAAATATATATGTATATGCACATATTAACACATAAATATATATGTATATATTCATATAGATATATATTTATATTTGCTGCCCATCGCTGCACAACTTACCCCCTTTGCTGTGCTAGTTCTCATGCCGTTTCTTCTTCGAGGTCGCGTTCGCATTGCACCACACTTGTAATACCAGCATACATTAGCCTGCGCTGGTTACTTTTGCAGAAGCGATATTTTGCACTCAACTTTTAATCTAGCCCTATATAGGAATTGAATAGTGTTCTTTTAAAGCTATTAAATAAAATTACAACAATTATACTGTAAATGTTATGCAGAAAATAGTTTATAGCAAAACTTCCAGCTGCTGTAAATATAAAACGTTTAGAAAGCTTTTCTCACACAAAAGATGTTCTTTGTGTATTTTTCTTTGCAAAGCTTCACAAACGGGAATGATATCTCTACAATCCCATTGAAACATGACAGCTCAATTGAAGATGAAATAGACAGCTGGTGTGCATGATATGACAATAGTTATTCTCCCCCAGAGAACTTATTAGTCTCTTAAGTTACATTTTTCTTCCACTTCATCAAATCCCACCAAACTAAGCATCCGCAACTGGCTTTACTTTATCTCCACAGAGATGTATTTTCTAACGATGTTGTATTGTACCTATATAATTCTTTGAACTAGAGAATCAGAAAGGAAAATAAAAACAAAACTACAGATTGTTACCTGTTACATATTTATTATTTTGTATCTTCCCATGAGGAATGGTTAAACATATGATGAGTTTAGCAGGAACATAAAATGAGTCATGGCTGCCTAGGTGTAAGATACTGTCTATTTCAAATAATGCAGAAGAGTTTATGGTAGGATGTTTTCTAATTTCCAAATGTTTAAAGAGGACATTTCTATGGATTCTAACTGTAGTGTTGGTTTTTAGAAATAAACTTTAATATGTAAGTATTATTTAATCCTTGTGGAAAGCTAGAAGATAGTCCCCAAAACGTCACGTTGTTTCCTTTCTTTTGAAAACAGATAATATCAACCCTTTTTTTTAAAATATTTGATTAGTTATTAACATGCATGAATAAATTATTTGATTAGTTGTTATAAATGTATTCCCTTTTTTTTCTTTAAGATTTGTCCAAAAAGCTTTAATTGGATACATAGCAAGTGTTTTTAATAAATGTATTCAAGTTCACTCAAATATAGGATTTATATATAGTTTTAAACTTTTATCACTGACATCATTTATATATGTAATTAATATATAACATCAAGGGTAACGTTTGTCATAATTTAAAAGTCTTTTTTTAAGTTAGAACAATTGTATATTATTCTGGAGTGTACTTCTTCACACATTCCCCATCAAAGATAGTGCGTTAGGCTGTGAGAATAATTGCCCTTGCAAAACATTTTTTTTATTGTGTGCTTGAACTACACAATTATCACAATACAATAAGCATAAGCTTAAAAAAATAGATTTAATTTTTAACAAATGTAACAGAATAAGAAAAAGATATTCAATCTATGTTATTTTAATTAATGGCATCTTTCACATATCATCAGTTACATTCCAAATTATGATATGAAACAATTTCTACATTAACATTTTTTTACACAGATGTGTTTAAAAACTGAGCAATAGTCTTTAAAGAAAAAAAAATACAATATTGTTTTATGTTTTCCCTAGGTAATGCATTTTATTTAAAGGGCCAGTAAACCTAGCAAACATAATGAATTATAGAATTATAGAATTATATAACATTAGCATAGCTCCAGATTTCTAAAGTGAAGCGTTAAATAGATAAAACGCAAAGATAATGAATTATAGAATTATAGAATTATATAACATTAGCTTAGCTCCAGATTTCTAAAGTGAAGCGTTAAATAGATAAAACGCAAAGAAAACAGAACACAGCTCTTGGCTGTACTGAGCGGGTCTGTTTTCTTCTCCTAAGCGCATCTGGGCACGCTGTCTAATCACAGCCGACTGATCGCGCTATTAAAATCAATGTAACTCACTCCCGCTACCAGACCAGAGCGGGAGCGAGCTACATTGATTTTAATAGCGCAATCGGGCGCGCTGTGACTAGACAGTGTGCCCAGATGCGCTTAGCAGAAGAAAACAGACCCGCTCAGTAGAGCCAGGAGCAGTGTTCTGTTTTCTTTGCGTGATATCTATTTAACCCTTTACTTTAGAAATCTGGAGCTAAGCTAATGTTATATAATTCTGCCTATTTGCTAGGTTTACTGGCCCTTTAACATTTGTTCCTGGAATGTTTGATGATTATTAATATCATTGGTTATTTGTAGAGCGCCAACAGATTCCGCAGCACTAATGTTTGATCCATAATGAATATATTTTTTTAATTTTTGCAAATCTGGAAGCAAACCTTTATTGGAAGCTACTTAGTATAATGATTACAAGAACAAAATACAAATATATATATATATATATACATTATATATATGGTGTGTGAGTGTGTGTGTGTGTGTGTGTATATATATAGTCCACAGTATCACAAACCTGGCCAAGGACAGTTGATAATACTGAAAGAAGCACACCGTATCTAGGATAAATCAAAGCCTTTTAATCCACAAGAAATATAGCCAAAATAGGGCCTTAACCCATAATGTTTCGGTTCAGGCTTGAACCTTTCTGAAATGAAGGCCTTAACAGACTGTTAAGGTTGACCAGTTTTTAATTTTTTCACTATTCTCTTGCAGAGTGGCCTAGATATTGTCTCCATACCAGCTTGCGGGGTTGGCTGAGATTTTAAGGCTAAGTACTCTAATGATTTTGTTTCTGTAAATTGTTAAAATTGAGAATCATTATTTTTTTTTTCAGCCAAAGTATATTGGATTTTGCAATGTTGGTTTTATAACCTGAAACTAAACTACATTGATCCAAAAGGCTAAGAATATCTTCAATATTGTTCTTCGGGTTGGATACAAATAAAAGGAGATCATCTGCAAATAGCGAAGCTTAAAGTACTGTTTTACCTATGCTAATTCCTTGGAGAATCTCCCTCACTTTAAAAGCCAGTGGCTCCAATGTTAGGTTGAATAAAAGAGGTGACAAGGGGCAACCCTGTCGGGTACCCCTTGTCAGAATAAATGAGTCTGATGTACTATTATTGATCAATAAAAATGCTCTCACATCAGAGTAAATGTTTGCGATTAGTTCCACAAATCTACCTTCAAAGCCACATTTATCCAGTACTTTGATCATAAATGGCCATTCCACTCTGTAAAAGGCCTTCTCTGCATCCAAGGATAGCAGGAAGGCCTCAGGCAGAGTGGACTGGTTTCCATTATAATGGCAAATTGAATGCAAGACATTTCTTATATTTGCTTCTGAATTTCTCCCACTAACAAAACCTACTTGATCTTGATGAACAATTTTAGGTAACATATATTTAATCCTCTCTTCCAGAATTTTCATCAAAATCTTGTAAGCAAGATTAAGCAGAGAGATGGGTCTATATGAAGTCATTTCTGAAGGATTACATTTTCCAAGAATATATTAATATTAGACAAATCTGGCTTTCGAGATGCATATAGCTCAGTATAGAAATTCTGAAATAGAAGAGATATCTGATCCTGTTTAGTATATAATCTATCTTATATACTATAGGTTTTCTCTTGTTTTGCCTTTTAAAAATTGCGGCCAAGAATTTCCCTGTTTTGTTACCATGTCCCGCGAATCTAGCTGAGTTTTTATATAGAGATTCTTGAGCCTGATCAAAAAGAAATAGATCTCTTTCTTTTTTTACAGGAGAAGTAGTTCTCTCTATTCTCCCTATTCGGGTAGTGTCGATATAAAGCATATGTATCTCTTAATTTATTTGATAATTCTTTATCTTCCGTATTTTGTTTCTGGAAGCTGAAGACATCCTGTGCGGAGAGTCCTCTTCATATGGTCACCGCCGTACACTGAAGTTGAATGCAAGGTAGCTGTTTCAAAATGGCGTACCTTGCATTCCTATTGGCGGATTTGATTCTTCAAATTCAAATCAGCCAATAGGATGAGAGCTTCTGAAATCCTATTGGCTGTTCAAATCAGCCAAAAGGATGAGAGCTACTGAAATCCTACTGGCTGTTCAAATCAGCCAATAGGATGAGAGCTACTGAAATCCTATTGGCTATACAGAAGCTCTCATCCTATTGGCTGATTTGAATTTGAACAATAAAATCAGCCAATAGGAATGCAAGGTACGCCATCTGTATGAAGAGGACGCTCCGTGCAGGATGTCTTCGGCTTCCAGGATGGCTCAACTCCGCGCCACCGGGATGAAGACAGAAGACGCCCCCGGGATGGATGAAGATATCACTGCCTGGATGAAGACTTCTCACCGCCTGGATGGAGATGGATGTCCGGACTTCAGGAACCGTGAGTAGATATTCTGTGGTTAATGTTAGGGGTTTTTTTTTTCATTTTTTTGGGTGGGTTTTTTTAAGATTAGGGCTTTGGGCTTTTTTTGAAACAGCAGAATGCCCTTTTAAAGGCTATGAAAAAGAGCTGAATGCCCTTTTAAAGGCAATGCCCATACAAATGAGTTAGGTTTTTTATTTTGGGGGGTTGGTTGGGTGATGAGTTTTACTGTTGGGGGGACTTTGTATTTTTTTTACAGGTAAAAGAGCTGTTTAACTAACTAGGGCTTTTAGAATTGATTATAGGCTAGGGGGTGTTTTTATTTTGGGGGGGTATTTTTATAGGGCAATTAGATTAGGTGTAATTTTTTTTATTTTTGATCATTTTGATTATTATTTTTTGTAAGCTTAGTGCTTTTTTATTTTTAGTGTTTATTATTTTCTGTAATTTTAGATTTTTATTTTTTTTAATAGTGTTAGGTTTTTTAAATTTGTCATTTAGATTTTTTTAATTGCTAGTATTTTTTTATTTTATTCGATTAGTAATGTTAGGTTAATTTATAACTTAATGTTAGGTTTATTTTTATTTCACAGGTAAGTTTTTTTTATTTTAAGATAGTTATATTGTAATTTTAATTTAAAGTTAGGGGATGTTAGGTTAGGGGTTAATAGTTTAATTTAGTGTTTTGCAATGTGGGGGGCCGGTGGTTTAGGGGTTAATAGTTTTATTTAGTGGTGGCGATGTGGGAGGCCGGAGGTTTAGGGGTTAATAGCTTTATTATAGTGTTAGTGATGTCGAGAGTGGCGGAATAGGGGTTAATAACTTTATTATAGTGGTGGCGATGTCTGGGAGCGGCGGAATAGGGGTTATTAGGTTTATTTAATAGTGGCGATGTGGGTGGGTGGCAGATTGGGGTTAATAGGTATTTTATGGGTGTGAAACATTGTTGTTGTACAAAACACATACCTACTGCTCTCAGATGGCGGTATTGGCTGTAACGCAAGCATTTTAGCCTGAACGCACAACCTGTAATACTGGCGCTATGAAAATCTCACACAAAAAAATAATTTTTTTGAGTGCGGAATGGACGTTGCGTTACAGGCTAAAATGCTTGCGGTATAGCTATATCGACAAGACTTGTAATATGCATCCCTGGCCATTACGCTGGAATTGCCATTTTTTCGGCGTTAAAAGCCGTAACCCAAAACTCGTAATCTACCTGATATCGCTTTTGAAATTCTTATACTGTATTAAGGAATCTGTTATACTCATCATCACGTTTTTAATATAGTATGTATGTATTTGTATATATAGCGCTTTTAAAATTAACCAGATCAAATCTCTGGATAATTTTATAAATGTCCACCAAATGCCCCCAACATACAGTGTAATATACTTTCTTAAAAATAAACTTTATTTATTAATAAAGTAACTGCACTTAGCAGTTTTTGGGGGCTAAAAATGACGGCTTTAGGGTATAAGAAAAATAAAACGGTGCTGAAAAGTGCCTTTACATTGCAGTCTATGGGAACTGTGCGTTCCATGTAAATATACATATATATTTATGTGTAAATAAGTGTATATTTGCAATTTGCTGCCATTGCTGTGCGACTTACCCCCTTCGTGCTGTAGTTCTCTTGCCGTGTCTCACAGCATTAGAACAAGGTTCCCATTAGAGTCTATGGAAACGTGTCGCATTGCGGCTCACTTGTAATACCAGCACGCATTTGCGTGCACTATTATTACTCAGTGGAGCACAAACATCGCTTTCGCTAAAGCGATATTTTGCACGCCACTTGTGAAAATAGATTACTTCGGAACTTCTGTAATTCACTGGCTCTCAAAGATATTTGGCGTTTACAAAACCCGGATTTGAGAATGTACACTTGTGAATCGAAAAGTCATAAAACATTTTCGAGAATTGATCTGTTTCTGGTTTCAGATAAAATATGTGGATTGAATATAGCAACAGACATTGCAGATATTGTTATTTCGGATCATGCAATTTTAACTCTAGTTATCAAATCTAATCTCAAGAAGGAACCAAATAATTTCTCTAAATTCTTCTTTCCTAAACATCTGATATATAATATTAAATTTAAAAACTGGCTACAGTCTAAATGGATTGAGTTTTATAATTTTAACAAAGCATATATAAATAAAATAGAATTTTTTTGGGAGACCGCTAAATGTTTTTTTAGAGGGGAAATAAAAGCATATATGTGCAAATGGAAACGTAAGAATAAGCAGAGGGAATACCAACTAGCCAATGCTCTTAAGAACAGTTTTAGGACATATATTTAATCAGTAAGTGAACAAAATTGGGATAAGTATATCAAGGCCAAATCAGAGAGATTTATTTTTAAAGCAACAAACAGTAAGTGGAGAACTGAGACAGAAGGCACTATATGGGGGCTTCTCAGGGCACTCAGCCAAATACTTGGCACGACTCACTAAGAAAAATTCAAATAATAGGATATTGGCAGTCAAATCTAATATGCAAAGATTCACTAATAATTTAGATATTAAAAATGTTTTTCACCAGTTTTATCAGGATCTATATGCAGAAAGAGAGGTGCATTTTGAAAATAAAGAAATATTCTGGCAAAGTATCAAAGTTCCAAAGTTACCTCTGGAGCAATTAACTAAACTTAATAATCAACCTATCTCTATTGAAGAAATTAAAGAAAGCATTAAAACCTCTAAACTAAGTAAAGCTCCAGGACCCGACTCCCTCCCGTCTGAATTTTATAAGATGCTCCAAGAACAAATAAGTCCAATCTTACTTAAGTTGTTTAATGAGTATTATCAGAATAAAAAAAGATTGCTCCAGTAATTTTGCAGCCTCAAATATTGCCCTGATTCTCAAAAAGGATAAAGATCTGGAAAATCCTTCCTCTTATCGACCTATATCACTACTCAATGTAGATTATAAATTAATAACATCTATTTTAGCGAGGAGATTACAGAAATATCTTGACCCATTAATCCATAACAATCAAGTAGGATTTATGACAGGCCTCAGTTCAATGAAAAGCTTGCGGAAAATTACAGTCCTGCTTGATTGGTACTGGAACAAATCCCATTCAAAAAAACTATATCAAAGAAATGATTTAGCAATTCTCACAGTCGATGCCGAAAAGGCATTCGACTCGATTACCTGGGATCATTTATTCACTTCTCTGACGAAATTTGGCTTTATAGGACAATTTCAACAATTTGTTCATAATATTTATAAGAATCCCTGTTCCTCTTTAATTATTAATGATGAAATTTCAGAGAGATTCAAGCTAAATAGAGGTACTAGACAAGGCTGCCCACTTTCGCCACTCTTGTTCAACTTATCCTTGGAACCACTAGCGATATTGTTAAGGCAGGAACTAAAAGGGATATACTTGGGGGAAAATAGTTTGACTCTCCTCCTGTATGCAGATGATCTGCTTATTTTTCTTAGTAATACAGCACAGAGTATTCCCCAATTAATTCATATTATAGATGTTTATAGTTCCATTTCAGGATATAAAATCAATACTTCAAAATCAGAATTATTATGGATCAGGAGGACCCTTCATAGTATAAGAAGTCACCCTTTTAAAGAAGTTAAAAGTATCAAATATTTAGATAAAACACAATGAAAGAACAGCACTCCATGAGATAGAACAGAAGCTGGAAAAAAACTTCCATGTATGTTCATTTTTATAATAACGCCTCAGGGTGCACAGTCTTTTAGCACACTATTGTGTTTTATGTAAATGCTCTTAGGTCACCCTAAGAGTAATGGGGAAACCAGACGTGGACTCCATGCACACTTGCCCTTAAAGAGATACAACTGCACCTCACTGACGAGGCCCATAGAAGGCTGAAACGATCGTCTGGGGTTGTTGCTTCCCTTGTTCAGAGAAGAATTGCCTGGTATTTCGGCGCTGGGCTGTCATTGGGCAGGGTCAGACTGATATGCTTAAGGATATTTTTTCTTTGTGAAAGGGGCATAGTGTGCTAAAAGACTGTGCACCCTGAGGAGTTATTATAAAAATGGACATGCATGGAAGGTTTTTTCCAGCTTCTGTTCTATCTCATGGAGTGCTGCTCTTTCATTGTGTTTTATCAAATATTTAGGCATAGTTCTTAGCGTAGATCCTGCACAGTGATATGTACTCAACTTTCATGACTTCTTTGAATATGGGAAAAAAAAATTAGAACAGTGTATGAATCTACCTTTATCTTTCTCAGCACGAGTTGCGCTAATTAAATCTGTTTTATTCCCTAGACTATTATATCTGCTCCAAAATCTTCCGCTTCTATTATCACGGAGAGATCTAAGTAAGTTTAACCGCGTATGTTCTCTTTTTATATGGCATGGCAAAAGACCACGAATGTCTATGCAGAAATTATCCAAGTGTAAAAGTATGGCTGGGATGGCGTTTCCAAATATTCAATATTACAACTGTGTTTCTCTGTTTAAATATGCAGCAGATTGGATCACTAAAAAAGAATATTTGACTTCTCTAGAAATAGAATCGGACCTGATCTCTCCATTTTCCTCAAATGCAATTTTACACTGTTGCCCATCTAAATTACCAGGTAATATTAGTAATATGATAACTTTCTCTAATATTATTCGAGCCTGGCATAGAACATGCCTAGAGATCAATGAAATACCATATGTATCAAATTATCTAACGATTACTGGTAATCCAGAATTCATTGCAGGACTGGGTCGATCAATCTTTTCAAAATGGAATAATCAAGGATTAATATATCTTGCTCAATTGGTGGATCCCCTATCTGGTCATATGAAATCCTTCTGTCAGATTAATAGAGAGTTTGGAATCCCCCAATCCGATTTTTTTGCATATCTTCAGCTGCAACATTTTGTACAAATGATCAAAACAAAACATACCACAGATTGGGCATTAGGAAATTTAGCAGACAATATCAAAGCCTACTCGAAAGGTAATTTTGCAATTTCTAAATTCTACACTACCCTGATTTGCCATATGGGACATCAACACATGAATGTAGTATTAACTAAATGGAATAGATTGTTCCCAGAGGTAACTTTAAAAGACATTCAAGCAAGCTTTTTATTGGCAAAAAAACGAAAAACTTCTAATGCCTGCAAAGAATCACAATTTAAACTGATTAATATGATTTATATTACGCCCAAAAAAGTGGCAGGTTGGTATACAACAGGGAATTTATGTCCTAGGTGCAGTTCAGATATGGCGGATCTACTTCACTGTTTTTGGTGGTGTCCAAAGATAAGGCAGTTCTGGTCAAAAATTTACTTCTGGCTTAATAAAGTTTTTGATTCACAGATATTACTAAAATCCCAACAGATTGTTTTTCTTGTTAGAAAAAAATATAGGAATATTTATTTAATTAATACAGCAATTATGATCGGGCGTATATTAATACTAGAGAACTGGAAAGCCATTGCAGCCCCTAGTATGGCTGAGTTTTCCAAGCGAATAGAGATACAAATAATAATGGACCAACATAATATACAGATCTGGAACGAAAAACAGATAGAATCTTTTTTTGCCAAGTGGAGCAGAATTATTCAAATAATGCCAACTGGATTACAAAAGCAAATGGTCTATCCATTTAAGCAATCTATTTACTTTCAATTAAACATTCTTAATGGCAATTTCCCTATAAGTTGGACTAGCTAGATAGATGGAATAAAACCCTCCCTCCCCCTTTTTTTTTTTCTTCCCCCTCCCCCCCCCCTCTCAGATCTGAGACTTGATCTCTTCTTTTCATGAAATAAATGAAGTTACTGTTTAAGTTTAATTTTTCAAAGAGAATATTGGAACCTACAATTGTTGTACAAGTATAAGTAGTTCAATTTTACACAAAGAGTCTCTTAAAAAAGAAACAAATAAAATAAAAAAAAATTTTTTTTTTATTTTATTATTGTATATGTATTTAGACTCTTTAGACTAGATGATTTGAACTTTGTTTTTGGACTGTATTTTTGGCTGTGTAATTGGCTCTCTGTACTTTGCATTATTTTTTTGTTATTATGTCGTCAAGAGAAAAGAAAAAGTATTAATAAAAAGAAATTATAAAAAAAAACAATTAAATGTATAAACCACTAAACTGCCATCCCCCACATCGCAAAGTACCTATTTAAACTATTGACCTCTAATCCGCCATCCCCCACTATGCAATCTACCTATTTAAACTATAAACCCCTAAGCCGCCATCCCCCATAACACAAATTATTCATCTAATCACTAAGTCCCCTAACACCACCTAAATTAACGCCTGTTCTGTCGAGAACTCCAGTTTGTCAAAAACTCCAATCTGACATCACTTCCAGTGACTCTTTTATTTTAATATCTGTTTTGCCTCTGTCTGGGTGGCCACCGCAGACCCTTTGGCATACAGCCCAAGTAAACCATGGGGAATGAGGTTTACAAGGGGGGCTTTGCCCACCTTGAACCCCCCAGGCAGAGGCAAAATAGATAGTGAAGATAGGCCATTACAGGGCCTATCTGATTGGTTGTGAATCCTGTCACTCACAGGACACAGACCAATGAGATGTATGGAAATACCGGAAGTGACGTCAGATTGGAGTTTTTGACAGATTGGAGTTATCAGCAGAACACCCCCAGACTATTAAACTAATAAATTAATGAATACCAAAATTAATACCAAAATCTAAAATTAAAATAAAAAATCCTAACATTACATAAAAAATAAAATTTAAGATTTAATTTAAATAGAAAATCTTAGATTACATAAAATAAAAAAAATCTAAAATCACAAAAAATAAAAAAAAATCTAAGATTACATAAAAAATAAACGAAATTATCCAAAATAATAATAAAATAATCCCCAGTAAAAACAAAAAAGCCACTCCAAAATAAAAACATCCCCTAATCTAGGACTAAACTACCAATAGCTCTTAAAAGGGCCTTTTAATACAAATTAACCCGTAACAGTAAAACTCCCCACCCACGCAACACCCCAAAATAAAAAAAACCTAATGGCTAGATTACGAGTTTTGCGGTATGGGTGAAAAAGCAGCGTTATGGCTCTTTTTCACTACCGCTGGTATTACGAGTCTTGCAGGTTTAGCTGCACCGTACACTTTTTTGGCCGGAACGCAACGTAACTACCGCAGCTTTCAAAAAGTCCTTTTCAATTGGGACTTCCATAGCGCCGGTATTACGAGTTTGCCTGGGAGGCCAAAAAGTGAGCGGTATAGCCAATACCGTCAAGATCCATACCGTAAACTTAAAGTCAGTAGTTATGGGTTTTATGCTACAACGCTGTAACATAAAACTCATAACTAAAGTGCTCAAAAGTACACTAAAACCCATAAACTACCTATAAACCCTTAAACCGAGGCCCTCCTGCATCGCAAACACTAAAATAAAATTATTAACCCCTAATCTGCCGCTCCGGACATCGCTGCCACTAGAATAAACATATTAACCCCTAAACCACCGTACTCCCACATTGCAAACACTAGTTAAATATTATTAACCCCGTATCTGCTATTGCTAACATCGCCACAACCTACATTACTGTTATTAACCCCTAATCTGCCGCCCCCAATGTTGTCGCTACCTACACTTATTAACCCCTAATCTGCCACCCCCAACGTCGCTGCCACTATAGTAAAGTTATAAACCCCTAAACCTAACCCTAAGTCTAACCCTAACACCCCCTACATTAATATAATTAAAATAAAATCTAATAAAAAATTCCAATCATTAACTACATAATTCCTATTTAAAACTAAATACTTACCTGTAAAATAAACCCTAAGCTAGCTACAATATAACTAATAGTTACATTGTAGGTATCTTAGGTTTTAATTTTATGTCACAGCTAAGTTTGTATTTAGTTTAACTAGGTAAACTAGTTAGTAAATAGTTATTAACTATTTACTAACTACCTAGCTAAAATAAATACAAATGTACCTGTAAAATAAAACCTAACCTGAGTTACACTAGCACCTAACCTTACACTACAATTAAATAAATTATATTAATTAAATCCAATTAACTGAATTACAAACCCCCCCCACTAAATTACACAAAATAAAAAATAAATTATCAGATATTTAAACTAATTACACCTAATCTAATAGCCCTATCAAAATAAAAAGCCCCCCCCCCCCCAATAAAAACAAACCCTAGCCTAAACTAAACTACCAAAAGCCCTTAAAAGGGCCTTTTGCGGGGCATTGCCCCAAAGAAATCAGCTCTTTTACTTGTAAAAAAAATACAAACACCCCCCAACAGTAAAACCCACCACCTACACAACCAACCCCCCAAAAAAATCCTAACTAAAAAACCTAAGCTCTCCATTGCCCTGAAAAGGGAATTTGGATGGGCTTTGCCCTTAAAAGGGCATTTAGCTCTTTTTGGTGCCCAAAAGCCCTAAGCTAAAAATAAAACCCACCCAATAAAGCCTTAAAAAAACCTAACACTAACCCCCAAAGATCCACTTACAGTTTTTGAAGACCGACATCCATCCTCAACGAAGCCGGCAGAATTCCTCAACAAAGCAGCAGAAGTCCTCATCGAAGCCTGCAGAAGTCCTCATCCAAGCAGGCCGAAGTCTTCATCCAAGCCGGCAGAAGTCCTCTTCCAGACGGCATCTTGTATCTTCATCCATCCAGCGCGGAGCGGCTCCATCTTCAAGACATCTGGAATGGAGCATCCTCTTCTTTCCACGGCGACTGAAGAATCAAGGTTCCTTTAAGTGACGTCATCGAAGATGGCGTCCCTTGAATTCCGATTGTCTGATAGAATTCTATCAGCCAATCGGAATTAAAGGTATAAAAATCTTATTGGCTGATGCAATCAACCAATAGGCTTGAGCTTCAATCCTTTTGGCTGATCCAATCAGCCAATAGGATTGAGCTTGCATTCTATTGGCTGATTGGAACAATTATATCAGCCAATCGGAATTCAAGGGATGACATCACTTAAAGGAACCTTCATTCTTCAGTCACTGTGGAAAGAAGAGGATGCTCCATGCCGGATGTCTTGAAGATGGAGCCGCTCCGTGCCAGGTGGATGAAGATAGAAGATGCCGTCTAGATGAAGACTTCTGGGTAATCGGTAGATTAAGTTTTTTTAGATAGTTTTTTTTATTTTGTGGGTTTGGGGGGTGGGGGTTTGTAATTTTGTTTAGAAAAAGAGCTGATTTCTTTAGGGCAATGCCCTACAAAAGGCTATTGGTAGTTTATTATAGATTAGGTTTCTTTTATTTTGGGGTGTTTTTTTTAAAAAAATGGGTATTAGAATAGGAATACAGGTATACCCCACTCATACAGCGGGTTAGGGACCGGAGCCCCGCTGTAAAGTGAAAACCGCCTTAAAGTGAAACAAGGCAGTTTTAGCTTTCCTTTCAGTGTTTAAAATCTTAAAAACATGTTTGAACTAACATATATTAGAAGTGCAATAGTGCTACGTTTAGTTTAACACTAGCACAGCAAGTATTCAATTAGTATTCAATAAATACTGTACCTGTAAAATAGTGACAATTACTGTAGAAAAATTTGCCAGACTATAGCACTGGGACACAGATTGCACTGCAATGAAGTTAACAGAGTGAACTAAGCATAGCAAAATGGTGCCAGTCACTTTTCTCGCAATCTTACAATGATTTCCAGCACTGTTTCAAAATCCTTGGAGGTTGAACTTCTGCTCCACAAAGCGCTGTATTAGCGAATCGCTGTAAAGTGAAGCGCTGTAAAGTGAGGTATACCTGTAATTGTTATTTTTTTACAGGAATTACATTTAAAAGATACTGATATAGCAAAGTTAAAAGTTAACTGGATTGCGACCCCATGTAGTAGTAGTAAATGTGGCATAGCTATATTGTTTAATAGGAAAACAGTATATAAAATTAAAAAGCAAGAGCTAGATCCATCAGGGAGATTTGCTATTGTACAAGCAGAAATTGATAATAGGATTTGGACTCTATGTCATATCTATGGTCCGAATAGAATTAGTGAATTCTGGGCAAAAATTATGAATAAGTTAATACCTTACTTAGGGCAAAACTTTGTCTTGGCAGGGGATCTTAATGCAACTTTGCTACCTGAGATAGATAGGTTTCGCTTCAAAGCTAACAGATCTCATCAAAGAGAGGCAAAGCTCTTAAGGGAGTTTGCAAGGAAGTTAAAATTAAAAAATATATGGCGTTTACAACATCCAGATGAGCGCAACTTTTCCTGCGAATCCAAAGCACACAAAAAAATTTCACGTATAGATATGTTTCGGATAGATGAGAAATTACTCTCCCATGATCTGGTATCACAAATTGCAGAAATAGTAATATCAGATCATGCAATAATTAGTTTAAAGATACATGGAATGGCAAAAAATTTAAGTAATACAAATTCATTTAGCTTTCCTAAATATATGGTGTATGATGAGAAATTTCATAATTGGCTATCTGAAAGATGGAAAGAATACTATAAACTGAAAAAGGCATATGTACAGAAAACAGAAATATTTTGGAAAGCAGGGAAGGCAGTTCTCAGAGGAGAGATTAAAGTTTATATGAAAAAGAAAGCGGAAACATAAAGCTAGAGGGTTTCATTTAGCCAATTAACTCAAAAACCTATATAGTAAATATTTAAGTAACCCAAATGTAAATATGAGGAAAAGTTATATCCAAGCTAAACTTGAGAGGGAAACTTTTTTGAGAGAGAGCTGGGCACGGGAAGACATGAAGATAAGAGCTTACTGTCAAGGGTATCAGGGGATCTCTGCCAAATATCTTGTGAAAATAATTAAGTTTAGGAAAAGTAATAATATGATTCCAATAATTAAAGAAGGCACTAAAACTTATACACAATCAACAGAAATACGGGAGGCTTTCTTAAGGTTTTATCAAAAATTATATTCCAGCGCTAATATTAATGAAAATGAGAAAGTGAAATTTTGGCAAAAAATTTAAATACCGAGAATCTCAAAGGAAGAACTTCAACAGATTAACCTAGAGATCTCAGAAGAGGAAGTTAAGAATATGATTGATAAAACCAAAGGGAATAAGGAACCAGGGCCAGATGGCCTCCCAGCGGAATTCTATACAATTATAAAAAATGAGATAGCTGGTACATTGGCCAAATTATATAATAGTTACTATATTCAAGGTAAACTGAATTCACCATATTTCACAGATTCAATAATAGACCTATTATTTCCACAATTGGGACTCTAGGTGAAAAATTAGGAGCATGGGTAGATTAATTTTTGCAGCCCATTGTAACTAACATGCCAGGTTACTTACGTGACACAAAACAACTTCTTAGAAAACTTGAGGGCTTTAAATTAGATGATTCATGTCTTTTTCTTACCATAGACATAGTTTCGTTATACTCTTGCATCC
Organism: Bombina bombina; assembly: GCF_027579735.1. NCBI lineage: Eukaryota > Metazoa > Chordata > Amphibia > Anura > Bombinatoridae > Bombina > Bombina bombina. Next base: position 639,207,778 of record NC_069501.1, on the reverse strand, counting down.
CCCATAGTCAAGGTTTATTAGCTTTAGAAGAAACCCTGAAGTTTTACACGAATTTTGATGTTATCTTTATTAGCTATTTGGTTGATGTTGTTAGTTATTTACTGACCCACAATTATTTTGTTTTTGAAGGCAAGATGTATCTACAGCATAGAGGTACAGTTATGGGGGCGAAATTCGCTCCCTCATATGCTAATATATATCTTAGCTATTTTGAATTGTTTAAAATATTTGGAGACCTTAATGGCTTTAAGGATAACATAAAATTCTACACTAGATTCATCGATGATGTGTTGATAATTTGGCAGGGGGACATGTCACAAATTGAAGAGTTTGTCAAATCATTAAATAATAACAGCATGAACCTTAAATTTACTTACAGCTGGAATAAAGAGAGCATCAGCTTTCTGGATCTAATGATTAAAGTAGAGGGAAAGGGTAAGACAGTAGTAATGGAGGCATTTAGGAAGGAAATAGCTGGAAACACTATCCTGAGAGCGGAATCTAATCATCCCAAACATTTAAAGATGGCCATCCCAAAAGGCCAATTTATGAGGCTACGTAGGAACTGTAGTGACATTAAGGACTATGATAAGCATGCAGATCTCCTTAAAACACGTCTTGCTAAGAGAGGCTATAATAAGAATCTCTTAGTAACTACTCAAGAGAATGTTAGATCTATGGATAGGGATGACCTTCTCCAGGACAAATATAAGTTTAAAACTAAGAGCCCAGAAGAGATCATTGTGTTTTCTGCACAGTACAGTCAACAGTATAACAAAATATGTAAGCTAGTTAAAAGGTACTTACCAATTTTGGAAAAAGAACCCACATTAACTAATATTTCGTCTAATGGTGTCAAATTTGTCTCAAGAAGGGCTAAGACGTTAGGTCAATATGTTAACAGGAATTTTTCAGAATTGGACACACAATCTACTATTAGGACAGAAAGCTGGCTTAGATCTAGGACAGGGACATTCAAATGTGGAGTTCGACCCTGTAAGTCCTGCCAATATGTTAAACCAGGGGAATTTTTCGTGTCCCACATTACTAAATGTGTGTTTTGTATCTACCAACATTTTACTTGCCAGTCTGACTATGTGGTTTACTTGATCTCTTGCAAATTGTGTGGCTGCCAATATACAGGAAGAACCATAAGACCTATAAAAGATCACATACGTGAACATTTATTATCATTGGAAGCATTGGAGCCAAAAACTCCTGTGGCCAAGCACTTTGCGAGACATTGGGTAGGCCGATCATATACAAAAACAATGGTTGAACAGATTTTATCGCTTTTTCAATTCCAGGTAATTGATAGAATTCCAAAACGTAATACAGGGGGTGACAGACTTGCTAAACTCAATAAAAAAGAAGCCTTTTGGATCTTTAAACTCGAAACAGGTTGTCCGAAGGGAATGAACAAAATTTGGGACCTAAAATTATATACCAGTATCTAGGCTTAAGTTAGGAGTAAATATAATAGTCTGTTGTCTAGGGTTTCCCCTTCACATCTATATTCAAACTCTGACATGTATATTACTATTGAAATATATATAAGTTAATTGTATACATACATTTATTTAAATTATAAGAGTAGGATATTGCCCTTTTCTTCCCCTTTAACAAGTTTAATCTGATTCTTCTACAAAAATAGTCTTTTCCATTTTCAATATACAATCGTAATATGTATAGATATAGGTCTAGGATATTCCACTAAACCTACAATAGTAGTATGAGGGACAATATACTTTAAGGAATCTCTACCCAGTAACTTTAATGTAAGGATAAGGTCTATCTTGGCTTCTTTTGAAATAATGCCTGTCACTCTGTTTAAATATGGTGTATAATAGCGTGCACAGTTATCGCTATATACATACTCTTTTGAAACATAGTTTACACTGAAACAACTTTGTATATACATTTAAAATAGTTTACCCTTGTATCAGGGTAATGCAACACTATTTTGTAACATTTCATATTCTCCTTACTAGACAATTAGAATTGTATATATGTTTTTATTTTTAATTACTTATGTTCTTATTTAGAGTATGTTAATATTTATCTTTATACGGTAATAATATGTCCCCCCTTTGTGCCTAAAACCAAATGACACATTTAATATTTATTGCATGTCAATTTGAGATTTAAATGTGAACAGGCATTTAAGGGGTTAAACTTTGTTACGTGTATAAAGGGCAATCAGCTGCTATCCCTGATGAAGTGCTTTTTGTAGCAGGAAACACGTCGGAGAGCAGTAGCTCCTGTGTGCAAGGGTGTCAATACAGTAATGTGTGCTTTATATTCTTAAATAGTATTCAATAAAAGTTTTGTTTTTACTTTTAACCAACAGTGCAGCCTACAATCCTTTCAATCACAAAGGACACTTTGACTAAAAAATATACTTGTTCAAAGTCACATAACAGTTTTCCTTGTTGTAAAATAATCCCCATTCCAAAAAAAAGATGCAAGAAATACTTTTAAGGGTCAATTAAAACCGATTTAAAGCTGTTAACTCGTTAAATGAAAAAGTTCTCAAAAAAATTTTGTAACACTTATAAAACTCTTTTATGAGCAGTCTGATAGTAGCAAAAAATATGTAATCCAAAAAGCGTTACATAGTACAAAAGCAGTCCAGGATGAGAACACACAAGCGGCTTTCTGAGCGCTCACAGTCTGTACCGGAAATTACGTCACTTCACTATCCACAGAGTCTTTTGGAGTGTATCCAAAATTTTTCCAAAAACAACTGGAATTCAGATTATCTAATAAATTCCAAAAGGGATTTGTGTATCTCTGAAACGTTAGTCGCAAAAATACCCTGGAAAAAAAGAAGGGTTCATTAACTGTCAGCATTGAAGCTATTTCTTCAATAGATGACAATAGACATGCCTAGAATCCGTGCATTGGCTTAAGCTCCAAACAAACGTGCTGATTGTGTATCTTCCTTGATATAAAATAGATCAAAGCAATGTATTCAACTAACTCACAGATATTTATACAGTGACAGATATACCAAACTCACTAAACAAAAATAGCTATAAGTGCAATATTATTAAATTATTAATATAGCTACGCATACAATTATCAATAGCAACACCCGCCTTTCACTGTATTATTATCTGTGAGTTAGTTGAATGCATTGCTTTGATTGATTATGAGTGGGCTGAGTGACTACTATTATACATACCATGGCCCCATGCCTCTTGGCATTCATAGGCCAATCTGAAAGGACTAGCGGTGATCTTTAATAATGTCTTTCATATTAAATTGACTTTCTTGATTAACTTAACTACTTTGAATTCTTATTCCAATCAACCATTAGCAAAAGCTTTCATTCTAATGATTGATTGGACTAAGAATTAAAAAAATCAGCCAATAGAAATGCAAGGTTACCCATATATAAGGAGTTACCTCGCATTCAAGCTTCAATGTGTGGCATTGACTGCATGAAGAAGGATCAGATGGAAGAGGATCGGATGGAAGATGGAAGAAAATAGAAGACAAAATATGGAAGAATATAGAAGATGCATCGGGTGGAAGAGTGCCGCCATAGACAAAAAGTGGAGCACCATTAGAGCTGAGCACGTATGACCCTGAGTCAAGTTGTGTGAGTAGAAACGTTTGGGTTTAAAGTTAGGAATTTTTGGGGGTGTGTTTTTTTTAGGATAGGGTTTTTTCTTATTTCAGAGCAAAAGAGCTATATTGACTTTAGAGCAATGCCCTAATAAAATACCCTTCTAAGGGCACTGTTCGACCAAATGCCCTTTTGAGTGCAATCTTTTTTTTTTTTCAAGACAGGATTTTTTTTTAGAATAGGGCAATTTTTTATGTCAGGGCAAAAAAAGGTATATTCACTTTAGGGCACAGCCCTACCAAATGTCCTTTTAAGGGAAATCTTTTTTTAGGAAAAGGGATTTTTTAGGGTAGGTTTTTTTAGAATAGTTTATTTTTTTTAAATCACAACAGAGGGCAATATTTAGTTTAGTTTTTTAAGATAGGCTTTTTATTTGAGGGTGGGGGTTACTTTGATTGATGAGTAAAAAGAGCTAAATCTCTTTAGGGCAATGTCCTACAAAATGCCCTTTTCAGGGAAATTGTTAGACTAGTGTTAGTAAATGTTTGTTTGTTTTTTATTTGGGGTAGGCTTTAGTTATAGGATAGAAATAACCGGCAGGGTATTTTTGGTAGTGCTTTTTTGTTGTAATGTATTTTTTATTTTATTTTATGTAATTCTAGTGCTTGCTATTTTTTGTAACTTAGGGGGTGTTAGGTTAGGTGTCTGGGGGGTAAGCCTTTTAGGTTGTTAAGTAGTGTAGGGGTAGTTTGTGGTAGGGTTTGTGGTGGTTTAGGGGTTAGTGGATTAGGGGGTTTCTTGTAGTGAGGGGTTGTGGCAGTTTAGGGGTTAAAAGGTTAGGGGTTTCTTGCAGTGGGAGGTTGTGGGGGTTTAGGGGTAAATGGGTTAGGGGGTTTCTTGTGGTGGTGGTTGTGGCAGTTTATGGGCTAATAGGTTAGGGGTTTCTTGCAGTAAGGGATTGTAGTGGTTTAGGGGTTAAGTAGTGTAGAGGTATAATGTAGTGGGCTATTGGCGTTTTAGGGGTTAATAGGATAGGAAGTTTATTGCTGTGGGCTATTGGCAGTTTAGGGGTTAATTAGTACAGGCTATAATTATGTGGGATTTTGGCAGTTTAGGGGTTAATAGCTTAGAAAGTTTATTGCGGTGGACTATTGGCGGTTTAGGGGGTTAATAAGGGAATGGGTATAATTTGTTTTAGGGTTTAAGTAGTGTAGGGTTAGTTTGCGGTGGTGTGTTATGTCGGTTTAGGGGTACATAGGTATATTTATTAGGCTTGATGCTATATATTTAAAAGGGATCCTTTACTTTGCAGTGCCAATGTCGGTGCCTCTTGGCGATGCTGCCTTTAAATAGTAATATTGGCATTTTTTAATATTTCGCCAGCATTCTCAATATTGCATCAGATCCATTTTGAATATTTTGCCACATCACAGAGCTTTCGATCATCAGGGCCTTAGAGAGAACAATGGAAAATTTACATTATAGTAGCTCTGTGTCACAGACAACTACTGGGAGCATTATTTTATCTAAACTTTCTAGTTTTTTATGTATCCTTACTTCAATTCAGAAATATATAGTATGGGTATGGAAAAAATAGATAAATCAGCTATTTCAAATGAGAAAATAAAGGCGAAGGAGCTATTTGTAAACAATTTAATGTATTTAGAAGGTAAAATGATTTAGGAACACATTAAAGGTGAAAAAATATTAGTGTAGACTGTCCCTTTAAGTATAAATTAAAATGAGGTTGTTTATCAAACCTACATAATAGTTTAATTAAACAAACAGCGGCAAAAAAAAAATACCTAGCTGTCTTCAGAATGCTAAAATTGGTCAATAACATTTTTTAAAAAAAATCTCATTAATGGACTATTGATGTGTATTGCCTATATAAAATGTCACAAAGTGTTTTCCCTTTGCCCTTTTGATTACAAAAAGACTTTGATCCAAAGTGTTCTTTGCCTCTGTGCAATACTTGTTAAGTTTTAGGAAGTACATCATTCCCCACCTAGGGGGGATATGGGCCTGAGGGCAATGAGGCGTTGATTTTACATTCTTGGTTGATGGACACTTTTACTTCTGTCCTTAGAATTTCCTTCCAATAAAGTGTAACCCCTTTACCAAACATGGTTCTTGAAATTAAATAAAGCCTGGAAGCAACATTAGCTTATCTAATATACCTTGTTGCCACTCTATCATAAGAAACCCATTATTATGCTTTAAAAATGACATTAAACACTAAATAAATGCTAGATCTAATGATCTCTTTTAAACAAAGAATATCCTGAGAATAATTTGCAAATGTATTATAATTATGTATGCAAAGTTTTAGTTTCCATAATAGATGTTGCCAATTTATAACCTAGCTTTCCCTATGTTTAAAAGTCTGCCCTATTAATTTATCTCCTCTGTTTAAGACAGTTAAGGACAGCTATAAATTAATTTCTACAACAATCTTACAAGTATTTGTCCCTATAAAGTGGAGTAATGTTATACGAGTAAAGTCTGTGCCCACTTGAAAACCAAGTGGTGGATGCAAAATTAATATGAATGAACAGTGATTGTGGTATTATATTTTTTATTCCTGCATTATTTGTAAGTTTTAAAATGTAGTTTAAAGTTCATGTAAATATACTACCATTCATTGTGAAAAAGTGTGAATCATATGTATTCCTAATAAAAATAATATATAGCCCTGTAACACTAAAAAGTG